>NC_092201.1:4272500-4492500 GCF_043641665.1 Enoplosus armatus | reverse complement strand
AGAATGAGTGACTCTACTTTTGGTATGGACCTTGTAGCCAAAACAGAGATTGTTTGTGTGCAATTATGAACAAAACATGACTCTAAAGCTAAATGCATAGCTGCAGCTCTCAGTGAAAATGCTAACATGTTGATGTTTGGAAGGTATAATGTTCCCCATGTCCACCACCTTAGTTTAGTGTGTTAGCATGCTAGCATTTGCGATTTGGCACTAAACCCAAAGTACAGCTTTTTGCTCATGAACCAAATTATAGGACGAATTGAAATTACAACCTGACGATGGTGCAGGATGAAAAGTTAAGGGATCACCAAAATGATTATGCATCGTTGTAAGAGGGACATCTAAAGGAGAATTGACTGGACTGTGAATAAAGTGCATGACATATTAGCAGTAGATGTACATATAGACTTATAACATTTTATCTACGTGAGAACTAGAACTATAGTGTGTGTGTGTCTAGACATTGTATGATTAAAAGAAAACTGCACTCTCAAACACTTCAGAGATTTACATCATCTGCTGTACTTTTGCTTCTGTTTGTGACTTCCTCCATTTCCCAGAATGAGCTTTGGTAACAGCTGCAAACTTGTTGCGGGAGGGATAGCCCGGTGATACCTTAGGAAGGCCATTAATGCTATATATTTTCAATTTGAGAAAAGGTGGGTGGTGCTCCTTGCACAGAATGCAACATCTTGTAGCTGTATCACGTTGCTGTTGAACATCACTTCAAAATGGCAACCCTAGAAAGAAGGCCTTACTCCTTCAAGTCCAACTCCTTTTGGCTTTTTCGGTAAGGTTGGGTTAGTAAACACTTTGTGTACAGTTTACAGCCTCCTGTCTTAATAGACTGAAGGGAATAACTGCAGCACTCTCCTTGTTTTTCCTCTGAGAGATCATGACGAGTTCAGTGATTTGAGGTCAGACCTTATTCCCATCACATGCTTTCAGTCTTTGACGTATTAGGGGGCCGTTGACAAGCTGACGTCACTCATAGCTGGTTATATCTCAACCCTCCTCCTTTTGATACAGAAACAAAGGTTGTTTTAGTAATTGTCTTGGAAGGACACTGTCCAGTAATTAGGGAGGATGAAGAAGACAATAAGTGCAATGTTTTCGGTCTCTGCTCTCACCACAGGCTCCTGAAGCAGCCATTAGCCCTCAAGGAGTGATTTATTTGTCGTGCTTCAAGGGGCTCGTCGCAGTAGGGCGAATTAGAGCTAATTCTCTTGGCATGGGAACAGGACTTGTTTGGTAAAACCCTGTCGTCGCGTGTGATTATTGCAGTTTTTATGATAGGAATTAGCAGCAGAGTGGCCAAGGGCACCAAGGACATCCAGGTCAAAGTGGCGGTGGCAGATGGCAAGGCCTTTTCAGGACATTTTACTCCAGCATGCATGGCATCCAGATAGCATCTCTCAGGGTGCAAAGGTAGGAGTGCAGCCAGAAAAATGTCATTTAAGCCTTTTCTGTCATGCTGAGGTGGAAAGTGACATTTCAATCAATAATCAAAGTCAGAATTTGGAAAGAGGATCTTTAGGTGATTTATTCACGACCGCGTGGTTTAATGAGCTCAGCCTCTGATGCGGACGTGTTTATTTACATCACTGCAGTTTTGTCAAAATGACACTTTTAAGTACTGAAAATGAATTATACTCAGTTCTGCCACTATTATAAATTAACTAATTATACCAGAAAACTGGAGCGCTGCCCAGCGCGAACACATCCCCACAACAACATTGTGGAGCCTTGTCGGGCGTTGAAGCCTTCATTACGTGTCACTGTGGCTTTGTTCTGCTCTGTGCCTTTTCTCTAATCAGCGAATGATGAGGATGACCTTTTTTAGTCACAGCCTGATGTTAGAGGAGCTCAGGGAAATGAGTTGCCAGAGTACGGTGGCTCACAGACAATGTCAGCTACATTCATTCTACGCCATGTTTATTTTTTGCATTGCATTTTATTATTCTTGTAAAATAAATTGAAAACAAGAAACTTTGTAAAGAGTGTGGGATGAGGTAATAGGTCTCTGTGTGATAAATTACATCATATATTGTGCATCATCATGGTTGTCAAAGCTAGTAATACAGAGTGAGAACTATGTTTTGTTCAATATGTGACCTGTTATCTAAGAAAGCCCTTCGACCGCCACCAGAGACACAGTAGTCGTGTTCCTACTACTCTTCTTTTCTTGTGCTGTTTTCTTTGTGTAGTGAAAACGTAATCTTATAATAGAAAGCCAAGTTGTTGAGGGCATTAACATTGAATGTTTTGTTAGCTCGCCTGTTTCTCCTAACTCCCATCTGTGTTGTAAAGCTGCCTTCAAATTGATGTCATGAGGTCATATTTTCGACATGGGAAGTCAAGTGCACTGTGTGTTTGGCATTCAAGTCAGTAAAGTCTTATGAACGCTGTTGCCAGGCGACCAACAACAAAAAAAATGGACATTGTCTTGTTCCTTTTTCAAAAATAATGAATGGTAAAACTTTTCATTCACTTCCTGTAAACACAGTGAACACAATCCTACTCGAAGAGAGACCATAAGGCGCCTTTCCCTTCACACATTCATTCAGGATCTTGCACTTTGATGTGAAAAGGAAAATGAATACTGAATGAAACTTCTTGGAAAATGAAACAGAACTCTTTAGAGACTGTATTTTAGTGTTTTAATTCTGTTTGAAACACTGGAACCCCTTGAACGGACGGTGTGAGAGAATTAAAGTGGAGGGTAGAGCCAGCAGTCAAATCTGTTGGGCGTAGTTATTTGAAAACAGCACCGGTGGTTTTAGGGACTTCAATATTACATTTAACATTGTTTTATTGAAGGTTCTGTAATTATAATATAGTGATTCCATCATCTACACATAATGGAAACTTTGTTCGGAGAAAGTATTAGTAAAATCTTGACAGTTGTGTAATTAAAAAAACTTGCATTAAACTTTGCTAATTTAATCATGAAGTATCACTAATGAGAATGCCCTCAACCCAAGTATAGCGGAGGGAAATTAACTGCTGACAGGATCTCTGCTGGTGTCGTTAATACGGCGGCACTGCATTACACTGTAACTGTACCTGGATGTAGCGTGCACACAAGTTATTTTGACTGGTGTCACAGAGATGTCAAAAGACACTCTCTAATTAGAACTCATGATTTTCCTTTGCACATTGCGATACCTTGGTGTTTTTTTCTAAGCTTTTTCTGGCAGATAATGAGGGAGAGATACTTTTTTCTTGTGTCACCATTAATTTATTTAAAAAAATATATAAAAATAAAGATAATTTAGATGCAGCAGCATCAGCTCCTTTAGAGAAGAATCTGTCAAACTACACAGTGAGAATGACCTAATTGCATACAGTCTGTTTGCTTCAGAGATACGCTAAATTTGGCAGACTTGCTGTTGTCATCAAGGGGGTCGAGCTTAAAGGTTTTCATTGAGGCGGATGTGAAAACTTGCAGATGTTGCACACATCTGGACCCACTGAATCCCCTAGAGCACAAAACTGTGGGTCTCTGGGTTGAGATTGAAGTCAGTGCAGTACAGTAAAGCACTCGAGGGTGGAACTTGAGTCCCCTCCACTGCATTATCAGTGAGACAGTGATTAGGTCAGCTAGTGGAGGCAGAAGTGGTCAAATATTTTACTTGTGTAGCAGCTCAGTGAGACAGATAAAAGACTCAAATGCACAGCTCGGGCAAACAGGGAGAGTGAGGGCTACCGTGTCCATGGTCAAAAGCAAGGGTCGGTAACAAGCAGCAGGCAGGCAGAAAGTCCAAAAAGGTAGGCAAAGAGACAAAACAAGACAGGCAGGGACAAGAAGGCTGGAAGGCTAAGACTGAGTTAAACAACAGACTGGTCTGGTGAAGAAGTGAGAGAAAGGGGCAGGTTTATATACTGAGGGGTTGATGTGCGGTCAGCTGGGTGTGGCAGTCAGGTGATGAGGAGAGGTGAGAAATGCTCTGCAGGGCAGGAATGAAATAACTGGCTCTGGAATGAGGAGAATTAGTAGCTGGCAGTTAAATGACAGAGGTTAAAGGGGCATAATCAATATTGTTGTATTAACGATGGATCAAATGACTACGTCTATGAGAAAAATGCCGATCATTCCGACAAAGCCACAGAGACTTAACACCTGACTTGCAGCTCCCCTCAACTCTTTGGAGCATTTAAATATTTCAGCGCGTTGTTTTCGGTTTTACGGCCCACAACCTTTTGATTTCACCTGCAGCAGCAAACAGCAGGCAGACACAGTTAGCGACTAGCTGGTGAACATAGTGGAGCATTTAGCAGCTAAAGAGCCAGGTATTTCCCTCAGGAGTTGGTGGAGACTGAAAGCAGAGCAAAAGGAGAGAGAATATTGAACGTACATTCATCAGGTGGCCACAGACACGACTCGAATGCTAATGCTGCAGACTGCATGCTAACAAGTTGGCCATATGTATTTTAATCATAATATTTCAGTTTTGTGTTCACAGCTTTTTCCACTGCTGCCAAGTGGCCAAAAAGTCAGTTTGTTAACAACAATATTTTCTATATAGAAGTCACATACAGTATAAAATAATCAAATTTAGGTTCACTGCAATTAACTGTGCTCCACTGTTAAACATAACATTGTAAGAAACACTTCACACACGTAAAACACAACCTTTAATAACACCTTTTGTCTCAGAATCTAATTTGCAAAACAACAACAACAAGTTAAAGTAGAAAGAACAAATTAAGGTTTTTCTGTAAAGTACAAATACCTTGAATACAGTTCTTCTTCCTCCACTGGTGAAGTCAATGGTAATGCATGGCTTAAAATACTGTTTATTATTTATTTATGACATATTGTAAAAGTGGCAAATCCAGCGATGCTCATGCATGTTGTTATCGCATAGCAGAGTTGGTAAGACATGGGTGGGATCCAATTTCCTGTATTACCCTCCAGCAGAAGTTATTCATAGACTGTGCATATAACAGGCACACCATGTGGGTGTTGAGCATATACTTGGTGTTATCTTCAGCTATGCTTCGTTTGTTCTGTCAGCCTCTTTTCTCAGCTGAAGGTATAACATGGGATGAGTCTGGTCTCTCACCACGGCTATGTCAGTGTTATCAGAGTGCACAGGGTCATCCAGGGGGCTCTCTCCCTCTCTCCCTCTCTCTCCCTCTCTCTCAGTCACTGCTGGACTATTAGGTAATGTAACATGTCATTTCGCTGCACATCTAATTCGGGAATCATTTCCTGTTAATGTGACGTAACTGTGATCCCCTGCAGTCATCTCAGTTGCTTTGTCACGGAACACAATCACCCCTCAATGCCTCTTCCCCTGGGTTTTTTTTTTTTTTTTACTCCCCTCTGATCAGTCACACAGCTCATCTGATGTCCCACTTTTACATCAAGCATGCAGAGCAGTGGGTATTGAAGTGCACTCATGGGACCTTTTTGCTTAAATCTGTGTGGTTCATTTGAGTCACAGGGTAGAACTGAAGGCATAAACAAAAGGCAGAGAATTTTCTTTGCACTACATTATGCTGCTAGAAATAATCCAGCCGCCATGTGGCAGTTTATCAGATCCTGTTTGCATGCAACGCTAAGATCATACCTTGATTTCTTTACATATTTTCTCACAACAGTATCCCCCCGTGTGAATGAAAAACGGTGTGACAGCGAAGCAGAAAATCTTCACAGACATATTATCCGTGTGAGATTAGATATCACTGAGCAGTAAAGGGAAAATGTGCCAACACAGTGCCAGCAGAGAGCTATATGATTACAATTTATTACCACTCATTTTTTGTGCGGACACCTGCAATTACATTGTCTCGTAATGACGCTCTCTGTGGCCCCGTGCAGTTACATTGGAAGGGTACATGACATATATTGACAGGAGCAGGCTTCCGCGATTATAGTTATTACAATATCTGTCAATGTCGGTAACATTGGAACATTTAATTGAATTTAAACTGTGCAGCTCCCCTGTTTGATGCTGAGCTTATGAAATTTAAAATGACCCTGATTCGAGTTAGAGAGATTATATCAGGAAATGTGCAGGCATCACTTCTGATCAGCGAGATGAAAGCACAGCCAAAAATGTCTGCAGTATCAATCTTTGAAGTCAAGTTCGTAACGCCTAGTCAAAGTCCTTGATGTGGATAAAGAAAATGGTGCTAATGAGCATGTGAACGAAAATAACGGCAGCGAGAAAAAGAATATCTTTCCTGGATGGCCCTTGACCTGCGTCTAATGAGAAAGAAATGCTCATAAACCTCCTAGACAGATGCCCTTGCTGCTTGGAAGTATACCAGCTCATTACAAGCTATTCAGAAACAGCGTTTTTAGATATTCAGGCATAGGGGGGGAAACTGACCCATTCACCTTGATCGAAAATATTAATGTGGCATACTTACCAGAATATCAGCTCTTTAAAACCCATATGGTGGATTTCTTTTCCAGATGAAAATAGTTGATGTGGCTGTAACTGATATTTTTTCCATTAACAGTGTTAAAACACTCTTAGTGATGAATCTTCCAAGAATTATCACCTGAAGCTGCAGCTCCCCTCAGCTTTACACAGCTTTATAGTGAGTTTCAGCTCATTGTTTAGGTGTCTGGTCCGTAAATTTACTATTTTGGTTCACTCTCGCTGCTCTCATAGTGTCAAATGGAAACTGTTTTCTGTGAAAAAGCTCTAAAAAACCCACTGTACACTACTTGTTCAGCACCAAACAGCTGACAGACAAAGAGCCAGATGTTTCCTTCAGGAGTTGGTTGAGACCACAGTAGAGACCTAAAACAGAGCTACAGGAGAGTTAATATTGGACTTCACCTGTTCGCCAGGTGGCCAAGTACTAACGAATGGAAAGCTAATGTTGCTCCTTAACTACTGTGTTTATAAATATGTAGTCTGGCTCACAGGATGTAGGCTGTTAATTTTAATTCTCAAAAAGTATTTTTGCATCACGTGACAGACGCAGAAGTTGTAATTACACAGTTTGGCCACTGGGGCTGAGCAGGTGCGCTGGTGGGTGTGGGGATCAGGTGACTGGAACAGGAAGCAACAAACTGGTTAGACAGGATGTGGACTGACTGGCAGGCAAAACAGACCAGAACAAAATGTGCAAAAATGAAGAGCTGGCAGACATGACAGTTATAGTTAAGACTGTGTCTAATTTGATATACCATGACCATCTTTACATGAGACTCTTGAGTGGAGTGCTGTGATTAATGGCTGATTAGCACCATCCTGACGACTCGCCCCATTGCCAGGTCTCATCTGCCAATACAACTCTCCCCGGAGCAGTTCTCGCGAGTCGTAAACGGTCTCGATGGGAACTGAACCTGCAATTTCAAGCAGATCAATGTAATCCTCAGTGCTTTATTACGGAGCGTTTGAAATAGAAACAGGCATTGGATTTCTGTGAGGCGTGCTCATTGTTTCCATATGTATTGTAAAGGTGAAATGCAATAAATGGTATACAGTCTTAGTGTGTTTCACATTTCCTCTTTATGCCCTTGTACAGTATTCACACAGAGCTTGAGATTACTTCTTTTCTTGTCTCCCACAGGTCTGCAAACAGTAAAAGCTCCTCTGTCTGCTTTATTGAGTTAGTCTATATTCCCAGAATTCAATAACAGTGTGTGTGTGTGTGTGTGTGTGAGTGTGTGTGTGTGTGTGTGTGTGAGTGTGTGTCATGCCTCTAAGCACAGTTTGTGTTCTTCACTGTGTACTGCGTGGAGAAACTGATTAGTCCGTTTATATTTACTTACCGCTTGTTATGATGATACTTGAACCAACAATTATTTTCCAATGAATCTGTCAGTGTCCCAGAGCCCAAGGTCACGCCTCCAAATGACTTGTTTTGTCTGACCAACAGTTTAAAAGAAAGATATTAAATTTACAATGATATAAAACAGAGGAAAGTAGAAAATCCCCGTATTTGAGACAATTAATTGTCTAAATTGTTGTTGTTTAATCGACTAGTTTGTGATCCAGTAGAGGAAAACAAGTCGTGTATAGTTGTTTATCCCATTTTTCCTGCATGCGCATGCTGCACAAGCATGTGTGGCCGATGCAGAACACATGTACAGTAATCTAGAGAGCGTGTATGTGCCTGTTCTGTATTGATCAATCCGTGCTGGGCAGCCAGGTGTGGTTGGAGCTGTGGAAGGTCTTAAAAAAAAGATGGCGTTGTTTGGTGGGCTGACATGAATCTAAACCAGCAGCCTAGCTGTCAGTCAAATGCTGTGTGGGCGTTCTAACAGCTAAAGAGACATATATCTGAATACTAATGTTGCTTTTCGTCCACCATATCAACTTTATATGGAGATAATATGTCTACATGGTGTTTGCTATACCAGGTGGCCAAAAACATACGTTAATGCATGTTTAAAGAGTTAAAACGTACTCATCATGTGTACACTTTCTCTGTTTTGGACTGTTCTTCTGACAAAACAAGCAATTTGAAGAAATCCCCGTGTGTCTGAGAACTGTGATGGGAATCTGGCCTTTTCACGATTTTCTGACATTTTAGAGACTAAATGATTTGATTGATGAATAAAGTACTCCGATATATTTTGAGGTGAAATTAGAAGCCATGGAAACAACTCCACTGTAAAACTGCATCAATCATCTCTCTCTGTGTGGTCACAGGTCTCTGGACACACAAGCTGAATAAAACATGTTATTGACCTAACAGTTCAAGTCCAGTGATTGAGTACCAAATCACTTCCCTCTCCTTCCATTATGTGTCTCTATTTGGCCCGCCAGTTTCAGAGGGCAAGAAACTAATCAGCCAAGCAAGTGGACTCATTCAGCTCAGGCTAATTATGGGAGGAGAGCTCAGTAGACCCCAGAGTCACAGCCTCTAACTTAAGGCTTACGCTTTAGTGTAAAATCTTTGTAATGCTCGCCGGTGGCTACTACTCTTACCAGGAAGTGTTACCTTTGAACAAATGAGTGCCTGACTTATTCCCTCTCTCCTTCATTCTTATGCATAGAGTTAAGCTAATGCAAACGATCCACGGATGGGATTGCTATTCTATCTTTCTTGCCCCAGCTGGCCTTGACTGTGTCTATTTCCATTATCCCACCCATCGATTCGCTCCAGCGTCTTTCTCGTGGCTGTGCTGTTAATGTAATTGAATGGGGCATTTTTTTTTCCCCCTCCGTCCCCTTGGCATGAGTACCCACACACATGCCACTCACGCACGATGTGTCTCCCTCTCTCTGTCCAGATGTTGCCAGGGCTATCGAGCTGCTGGAGAAGCTGCAGGAGTCGGGTGACGTCCCCGGTCACAAGCTCCAGTCTCTGAAGAAGGTCCTCCAGAGTGAGTTCTGCACAGCCATCAGAGAGGTGAGTCACTGTCAAGGGTGGGAACCCGCAAGTCCGTGAACACCAACATCGCTCATGTCTTTTCATTGTTTTTCTTCTGTGAGACTCTTTTTATTTATTTATTTATTTATTTATTTTGATGACCTTTCTCGGGCTTGTACTCCTTGCTATGGTGTTTTCGCAGTGCTCTCTTCCAATCAATCACTGCGCTCGGTGCCGGGATGTTTTTTCCTTGGAGTTGTTGTTGATGAAATTGTTGCTCTTTCACCTGTTCAGTCGCGGTTGCTGTGTTGTCCGTCTCATTGATACTTTTATTCTGTTTATTCCAAACAAACCAGAAAAGTAGAATGCATCACTTTCTGTGAAGAAATGATAGAACATGGAAGGGAAATACTTGACAGGTTATTGTCTAGTAAGCATGGCTTAGTTTGAACTTAGTATGGGAGTTACACTGTACCCTTTCTGTTACTCCCATCTTTCCTCTCATCTCTGTGTTTACAATGTGAAGTAGATTCATGAAGTCCCTGGACAACTTTTCACTCAAGTTGAAACATTTTCAACTTTTATGCCAAGAAAGAAAGAAGTTTCTGAGAAGCTCTTGGTGATGTTGCTTATTATTTGTGGCCATATTTACTGTACGTCAGGGACAGCATTGGGAAAAAAAACATCAATGTGTCAGCTAAATAATGAGACGATATGAAAAAGAGAAAATCATCAGCTGACACGTGTTAGCATACGTTTTCTTTCTGTTAGATTACTTAGTATGTCTCCCCTATTACCAGAATGCTGCACAGGATGAAAACGTCACTCTCTGCTATACTTTCTGTAATAACTTGTGATTAGCTGGTGCAACTAGCTATGCTAAAAGCTGTTCCATGATGTGGCTATACTGTACGTGAAAGATAACACTTGCTGATTTTGTTGTCATTGGTGCCAAAATGTGCTCCCACATCGCTACTGATGCTTTCATCCTCAACAAAACAGTGAGTTGGGAGGAATTACAGTTATAAAAACCAAATCTGAGAGTGTACCTTTAAGTCACAGTTGTGTTACATCAATCAAAACTGACTGCGGCATAATGAAACCATCTGAGATTATTGCTCTGCCTTATTACTGCTGGAGCTGAACAGCAAAACTCAGAGGCACAGTGAATTTCAGACTGCATGAAAACATTATGAGCATTTCATAAACTCGGAACATTTGATAAACTCATTACACTGAATTTTAATTAAGCAAATCGCTTTTAGAGATTGGCTTTAATCACATTTTACACAGACAGAATAAAATGTGAGTCATAAATAGGAGTTCTTGATTTTCTCCTCTTGTTAAAAAGCTTTCATTCACATGCACGCAAACCACCACCCACTGATCCATCATCTTAACACCATTCATCAGAAGGACGGGGTACAAAGCAAACAAGAGCACTCACTCTACATGACACCGCTACACAGGCTGATAACCACAAATCTTGTATATTTATTTGTGTCCTGTCTGTGATGTACTGAAGAATCACCCACTGACATGTGTTTGTTAAGCAAACAGGAGTTTGAAGAGCACTGAAACAGATGACAGATGCCACAATGGCACCCGTGTTGCAAGTTAATTGTAAACAAAGTGAACATGTAAATTGTCCTGGAATGAAAGCAGTCAATTAGCAGACTTGATCAGTATGTCGGGGAGAAGCTCAGCATATTTTCCAGAGGCAATTGTGTTGTAAATTAAAGGGACATTAAATATTATTTTACTGCTTCAGAGCACAAAATAACCACAATATGTTTTGGAATATCTGACTCAAGGGCTTCTAGATATTCTAAGCCATAAAGGTTTATATTCCCTATGCAATAATGTATGTAATAATGTCATATTTTAAAACATCTGATGGGTTTTGGGTTTTGATAGGGTTCATGTCCTGCATCCCGCGTTTTCTGAGGTTAAGCTACTGAAACACCTAAAGGTTTTGGTTAATAACTGAAAAGATCCAGGCATTCTTGTGTTTCAAGCCAGAGTTTTTAATATTTATATTTAACCAAGACCACAATCTTTTGAATAGCCTAAATATAGCCATCAAAATGTTGAGAGGACAACAAATTAGCAGATTTTTGCAGATCTGTTCAGTATACACATACATATTATACTTAGTTATTTTGATTAAAAGAAAAGCGTAATCTCTGGGCTGCATTACATTTTCTACAAACTGCTCTTGCTGATGCAAATTAGTTCGTATGAACACAAAGGAGACAACGGGGCTCCAAAGAGGCCAAATCTGTTGGTGCATCAGTTCCAAAAACTATTTAAGGAAGGTTTTTGGAAAATCATCAGCCTGAGACAGCCTGTGTCAAATGAGCTGTATCACCAAAATAGAGCTGCAGCTAGAATTTGAAACTAACCAACAAGGATCTGACTGTCATATACACTACAATACAGTGGTGAGCTGACAGATAGTGCTTTTTAACAAGACACCTGATGTAATACCCCTTTGTAGCTGTGGAGCTGTGGTAATGTGCTTACTTATTTAGTCAAGCCGTGCTGGGAAGTAATTATGTACATTTACTGTTAAGCACTGTACTTAAATGTAATTTTGAGATGCTTGTACTTTACTTGATACTACTCCCACTTGTTACTTAACAGATTATATTTTTACTTAAAAAAACTTGATGAATACATAAATTACCTAATAGACTTATATCTCTATAGTCTTAACAGCATATTTCTTATAGAAAGTCATTATAAGCTTTCAGCTTAATAACAGTGGGAGTTCATTAATTTTTCAGCTAGTGTCTCATTATAATAAAGAAAAGTTCACAAACACTGGCAGTGACACCAATTAGGAGAAATGGCCTCGGACAGAGCATTACGTGAAAACCCCTGACATCATGCAAAGTGGCAGAAAGGAAGAAAGCGCTAGTCTTCTCCTTTCACAGGGTCCAGCTCTGCGCTGGCCTGCTCGGAGAAGCCTGGCACATCCTGACACCAACTGGCAACCGGCTGACTGATCTCAGTGCCAGTCACTGGAGTGCAATGACAATGATTCTCAAAAAACCTCTTAAAAGGGCCGCAGCAGCAGCAGCAGCAGCAGCAGTAGCAGATACCCTTTTCCAAGAGGCAAAGATGCAGACCACTTCACCCACAAAGAGCTGGCTAAACACAGTCTCCAGGGAAACCATCAGAGATGCTCTGGGATTAGTGGGCTGCAGAGAGGCTGACTGTGGTTTATAGTCGATTACAGGTTTGCGAGAGCCGATGATACAACAGCTTCTCTGTGGTGCTGAGGCAGCTGGAGGACAGGTTGTAAGTGCTGGCTACTGCATACTGTAGATTATTATTGTTATTACGCAGAGCATTAAAGGAGTTGTTGAGGTGGAATATCAGTTTTCAACAGCTGTGTCCTCTGATGCACCGTTTGTATCGGAAACAATTACAAGAGACTTGCAGTGGAGGCGAATCTCAGTGGGGAAGCTGCAGTTAGGCTGGATTTAATGGCCTGATATGAAAGAAAGACTTTTTTGAATGTGTTTGTTTGTGACAAGAGAGAGCATTCACAACCGCAGGGTTCACCCCATGATCTGTTCTTCTTCAACACATGACAGAAATGTTTTCAACATCACTTTGAAGAATCACAGTGGGGTGTTAGTCAATTCACTGCAATTTGCGTACATAATGTAAAGTATTCTTTACATTACTGCCAACCATTTGTCAAAATGTTGTGTTCTTTGCAGGTAGCCATTGATTACCATTCATTTACCATTCAGAGACTTGAGATACTGGTAATCCTCTCCCAAGAACACTTAAGTGTATATTATTATTATTATTATTATTATTATTATACACATAGTTATCAGATTGGTGAGCTCTTGTGTGTTTCCATGTTGTCAAGTGAGCGTCAAGTTATGGGACTTGAACATCTGAACTGTCCAACATCAACATTTTGTTGTGTCTGTCAAATGCACTTCATCATTTTCAGTACTTGAAGGCACCACCCTGAAAGAAAGAAATCAGCACATAAACAACATAAATAACATAATATAGCTAAAAGCCTGGAAGAGGAAAATGCATCCATCAGTATAAAAAAGTTCTACATGCTTTGTAGCAAACTACGAACCTTCACTCCTTGCTACATAATCATATTCTAATTTATCTTTACTTACCCACTTCTCTGTCCTGTGTGTCACCCGCCACTCTCAAGTTAAAAGAGCCATAAAAACACAGGTTAAACTGTAGGTCCAGCCCTCTTGTTGTTCATTTTGATCACACACACCTCTGTGACATTTCATTATAACAGATGACCTTTCTCTCCAGGCCTTGTGTAATCTGTGATATGATTCCTTCTTCCACACACGTAGCTCATTTCACAGTCTGGTGGGCCGATGCAAAGCCTGACAAGACGGACATACTAATCTTGTCTATAGAGTTAAAAAACCCTACTGTTAAACCCACCTTTAAATCTGATCCTGTACTCTGCGTCAATAGAATTTACCGAACATGAATCAGCCTTGTTAAGGATGACAGGCCGCCTGTCAATATGAAGAATGGACGGCAGGGAAAAGAGTCTGTTCAGCAGTGTTGGGCTAAATGACAGAGAGACAGAGTTTGATGAGCCGGTTGTCTTTCTTTGCCATCATGGTGGAGGGGGAGGCGGGGGTCTTGGGTCTGTGCGTTAGTCTCACTGCATCAGCCTGAATGAGTTGTCAGGGTCAATCAGCCTTGCAAATGGGAAAGGAAGGACACAAGACAAAATGACTGGAAGAGCTAACCAGCTGGAAATGATGAAGAGTGGGAATTCACAATATATTGGGTTGGAGTCCCACTTGACGAACACAGGAAGTGCAAAAAGCAGGCCAGAGCGACGGCATCTTTCAGCAGCTTCAACGCTGCAGTTGATTTTCCACTTCAGCAGAGATTTTCAATCAACGTAATTGACTGTGTTTTTATAAAAGCAAAAGCATGCGAGGGCGGAGGATTTGTGTCGATGCCATCACGACGCCTCTGCCTCCCACATCACATTAAAGTAAAGGTTGAAAGGTACATTTAGTCAGTTCAGTATTCTCCCTCTGTGTCATGGCTAGCACTGCTGAGGGGGAAAGTGTATTGTTAAGTCCTGTGCTGGTTTTCATCCTTTTACAACAACATCACCCCCCCCCCCTTCCCCCCATCCTCTCCATCTCTCTGACTCAGTAGAGGAAGCAGGACGCCATGGTTACAAGCAGTGTTGTCACACCAGCTTGCCCTGCAGGCATCTCTCTCTATTCTCTGGCTCTGTGGCGTCCTCCTTGTAAGTGCTAGCACTGGTATCCTACCAGGAATAGCGTGCGTTTGTGTATGTGTTTCACCGTAATCCACTGTGGTGTACCGGGCAAGAAGGAGACATGTTAGGAGAGCGCGGACTGGAGGTGTCGGTGATTAGGGATGGATAGCGAAGATGTCCGGCTGAAGGAAAAGCAGAAGGGGAATTGAAAAGATGCCTGCAGGACAACTGGCCTTTTTAGAGCAAAGTGCAGTCGCAACAAGAGCAGACTGACATTCAAACACACACAGCTATTTGTTCCATGTCATGACTCTGTTATTCAGTGCACTGCAGGTTAAATACGTAGAGAGGTATACATGCACATCTCGTTTTGCCTCCTTTAGAGCAACATAATGCATTTCTCAGTTAAATATAATTTCTTATATAGGAGAATTAACACCCGACCCTGCCGTTCCTCTAATTACTACCTGTTTTGGCATCTTTTAGCTCATTGTTTTGGTTTTCTGGCTTGCCACTTTACTGTTTTGGTTCAGTCTCACCACTCTCATCGGTGTCCTTTCCAGACCCATCTGTGTTAAGTTAGCGACTAGCTGCTGAACATAGTGGAGCAATTAGCAGCTAAAGAGCCAAATAATATCCCCAAAGGAGTAGCTGGAGACAAAAAGAGGTTCAATAAAGAGGTAATATTGGATTTAGATTCCAAGCCAGGCGAAACACGACATCAAGTCAATGCTAATGTTGCTCCATGTCTGCTGGAGGGGTAAATACAGTAGGTGACCGCTTGCTAACATATTAGCAGTGTTTCAGATTGTTTTGCTGCACCAATGTGCCTGAAAAATACATGCAAAGCTGTTATATGGTAATATAGTCAAATAGGACTTAAAGGAGAGGCGCAACCTGATGTCTTTTTATTTTTTAACTATGCTTAGCCACTGACTGTATAAAATATGGAGCAGAATCATATATTCCATCTCATAACTGAGGAAAGAATACAAAAACATATTAGGGTATCTGCCAGTGAGAAGGCTTTGATTGCCCTCACGATGGATATTAATTAAACCTTCTACTGCAAAATAAGTTTCTCTGCTCCCGGTGAGAGAACTAAGAACACTCTCACCGCTGTGCCACTGCTCCCTCTCACACACTAGATGCCAAATATTGCACGAGTATTGCAGCTCTATCTGTAACACTCCTGTGTTTGAAAAGAGCCATTACTAAACGTTTACATAACAGAGTCCAGTGTTTGAAAGCCCAAAAGCCATTACTTAAACAGATCGATGAAGCCAGCGATGTTACAGAACAGTGACGAGAATGAGAGACAGTTGCAGGTAGAATAAATAGGTGTAATTAGCAGTTGCAGTAGTGTTTAGAAAAAGGATAACTGAGGGGGAAAAGGGAAGCCACTCTGCAGGCAGACAGAGGCAAGAAAACCTTTCATGGCATTTATAAAGCTGTGCTCAGCCTCAAAATGTGCAAAGGTGGAAGAAGTCCTCGGGAAAAGGTGTCATTTGGGAGTTGAGTGTGTGTGTGTGTGTGTGTGTGTGTGTGTGTGTGGACTGCAGGTTACTTTTTCCCCGAATGCATCAGCGCTATAAATCTACAAAAATGTTGTGTTGCAGTCTGAAATGTAGAGCTGCACTCTGCAAAGCCGCTCATTTGGTCTTTGAGATTCATGAGCAAACAAGACAACAGAAGCTCAGGGATATTTTTTTCCCTCCTTCTCTGAGATCTCTACATACAAATATCTCAGGGTTCGCATCCTATAAGTATACATCCTTTTGATGACGCAGAGAAGCGAGGCCCTTTGTGATGTTGTACTGTGGCGCGTCAAAGCTATAGGCGTGTTCGCTTCCAGGCAGGCTGCCATGCTTTGATGAGAGACATCATCTACTGAGTGGAAACAGATGATTAAAATTCATTTCTGAGCCTCAACATCTAATATGTCGTAGAGTTGGTTAGTTTTGAGTTTAGAAAATGTAGCAAGTAGATGTGTTTGTACTGGGAAAACTTAAGTGCTGAAATCACGTGAAATCTTTGCTGTAATTTATGTGTTTCATCGAGTTCCACCAACTCAGCAAAAACATTTCCGCTGGGACTTTTTGTAATCAGCCCATACATCTCCATCATTTTAAACATCCCCCTATTGTACTGTTCATTGTTTGGCTTCAGCATTGAAGGGAATATCTGAGTGCTGTAGAACAGGCTAAATCTTAATGGCAACATTCAAAAGTTCTCTTACAAAAAAGAGAGACCACACATCCTCATTCAACGCTGTCCTCTTCCCTCTTTTACTCATTGAAGAAGTGCAGTAGTGAGGTGTCTTTAAAAGACATGGCTTTACTGGAAAGGTCAGCTGTCTGCATGGATTCTGTCTGCCTCAGTGAATAGGCAGAAAACCTTGTTTTTCACCCAACTGGACATACAGCAACCCAAATCTTGGCACCCCTTCAGCCCAGCAGTAATGTATTACCGCCTGTTCTGGAGACTTTTTGTGCTGTTTATAAACTCAGCACCAGAATGTGCCTCCATTTTCCCGAGCTGAGAGTTAAGCTCTTTTCTTATTTGCTAAGAAATGCACGCGTACCAAGGTGCTTCACAAATAAAGAGCACTATTCAGGTGAATTATGTTAAGACTAACATTATATAATCTTCAAGGCCGGTACCCTTGCACGTTAAAAACATCCTTAATGCAGTAATTGAAATGTTCTCTTCTCGGAGAGTCTGAGACACAAAATGATCTTCCTCACTTACCTGATTTGCTGCTCATGTTTGCAGAAAGCCTTCACATTTCAAATGGATTTGGTGTTACAAGGTGTTACTTTTAGTACCAGCACACAATAACTCAGCATGTTTTCCATCAGTCAGCCTCCTAATGCAGTACGGGTCTGCACGGCCAGCTGTGGAGGAACACCATCATTTGACTAAGGAAATGAGCAGTTTGAACTCAGGCGCAGGGTGGTGATTTCAGTGAAGCATAATTATAACACCTGTCTCTCTTCATTTATTTCAGGTGTACCAGTACATGCATGAAACAATTACAGTGAATGGCTGTCCAGAGTACCAGGCGAGGGCCACAGCTAAGGTAAGAGCTGCTTTGGAGATCTGGATCTGGAATAAAAACGTTAAATATGACTGTAACTAATGAGTGGCCAACTATCTGTTTATCACATTACCCAATGATATCATTATCATCTTTTCTTCTGGTCAAAGCAGAACAAAATTAAAGTTTGCTAATGGCCTTCATTAAGAGTGTGTGTGTGTGTGTAATTAAGCAATAACACACGAGAGTGCCAATTTTGTCGGATTAAGGCGAAAGGCTGAATGCTAGTATCACATGCTATAGCACTACCTGCTGCTATACCACTGTTTCATTGTTGATCTTCTTGACCAGCTGTCTGACAGCTATGACACAAAAAACTAAAAGTGAAAGCGACTGAATAGCGCTTGAGTTAAGCTGTAGTTTGTATTTACGCATGCGAGACATGACTTCCTTACAGACTGAAATCTGATGAATAAGCAGCTGCTTTGGTTAGCCGGCAAGTAGCCCCGCAAGTACTGCAGATCCCAACGCTAGATCCCAACAGCTAATCCAGGGGGCTAACATCTGTGTTTACTTTTGGTCAGACTCCGAGAAGCGTGAGGAAGGATTTCTGTTAAGTTTTATAGGAAAGCTTCAGGATGCCCAGATCTTTAAAATATAGGTGGCGACTGCAACAATTAGCATGACCCATAGTCAGATGCGCACAGTTATGAGAAAAACACCCAGATTTAATAATACTAGATTCTTTAAGACTGTTTCAGATATTTCAAAGATAGTAGATTCAACAGAATGAATATACTCCATCAGTGGTCAGAGCACTGCATCAGGAGACATCGTTTTAGTCTGTTCTCAGTTCTTCAGTTAGTATGCTTTGGGAAAATAACTCAACTCACGAGGTCAAACAAACTTGTAGTCAATGCTGGCATCAAAAGCAGACTCATACATGTTTCCCAGAAGAAAGACAAAGAGCACATAACAACGTGCGCTTCATATTTAATTTCTTTAATTTCTGCGCCTTTTCCCACAATATGAATCCACTAGAATTTCCAGCTCTTCATCCTTGTTTCAACAACCTTCGGTTACTAAATGTCTTTGATTTGAGCTATAAATCTTCCTTTAATTCCACATGAAGTTCACCCTGAATCACCAGCTTAACAGCCATCAGATTTCCATGTTTATTCTGCTTTACTCCCATAAGACACGTGTTTTGTTTGCTATCAACGCTGGTGTCACTTTATATCCTGTATTAGATTGATTTCTTCATGTTGAGTTTTTTTAGCGCACATTCAAATCAAACCAAGATGAACCATTTCTATATTCACTCTGCAGGCTTTGATATTTAATCACCATCCACTGCTCATTTTTTAGATGACAGCTTTCATTCATGTAACTCATATAATATGTCAATCTTTGAAAAAGCTCATCCTTTACTTTTATCTTTAATACTTCAGACAGATGTTTTTGTTGCTTGCTGTTTAGAAAATATCACATCTGTGTCACAGGTGAAGGATAAAATGAGAACGGAGACATTTCCAGGTGCAGTGTGAATGGAATAAGCTAATTTCGGTATGCAAAAGAGATGAGCTTGGCCCCCGGTCACTTGAGAAGGACTTGTTATCAGCACCTCGCCTGCGAGAGACACAGGCTTTCATGAAAGAAAAGAAAAGAGGAAAGGCTTGTCTGATTTCATGTGGAGGATGAGGATGATGAGATGCAGGGAGGAGGGGAGATGAGAGCTCCTCTCTGTCCTTCAGTGGCTCAATGTCCAGCTGGGTCCTCTCCTCTTCAGCACATCACAGGGAGTGGGAGGACCAGGAGGAGGTGAATAGAAATGGATGACAAAAACAGAGGCGAAGTGTTTGTGTGTGTGTATGCGGAGATTATACGAGGCTTCAAATGATGAGTGCTCTCTCTCCTCTTTTGTTGTCTCCTCCAATCAACACTCTGCCTGCAGTCTGGTGAATTGGAACATCTGGATCAACATACTAATAAACACACTTGCTTTCTTGCTGAGAGTTAGATGAGAAGATTGATATCTATCTCATGTTTGATTGTTAAGTATGGATCCACAATCCTCTGGAAGCAGGGGGAAACAGCTAGCCTGGCTCTCTCCAAAGCTCAGCCTCTAAAGCTCACAATTTATATCGTTTATTTGGTCTGTGATTTCTTCGTTTTTTGGCTGTTAGCCCAAATTAGCATAATTCACCATACAACTGTTAAATCACAAACTGGACCTCTTTACATTTCTGTTTGCGTGCGGCTTAAACAAATGAAATGTGTTAATTTGTGAGTTTTAGAGGTGCTCACAGGTATATTTTTGAACTTTGGACAGAGCCAGGCCAGCTGTCCCACCCTGTTTCCAATCGTTATGCTAAACTAAGCTAAGCTAATCTAATTGCCTGTTGGCGCTAGCTTCATGTACAGGCGTGAGATGTTTGCAAATAAGTAAATAAGCATATTTCCCACAAAGTCAAACTATTCTTTTGAAAGGAAATATTTGCTGTCAACAAAGACAATCTTATTGATTACATATCTGTTACTGCATTTGGAATATTTCCTGTCATTTGTCAAAAATTACATCTTTATTAATGACTAGAGAAGAGTCATTTCACACTACAAAGAAACTGTTACGATTAAGCTGGGGGGAAAAAGACATTTCTGTCTCTTTTCTCTAAGCCCAAAGCAACCATGAAGACATAATTTAAGCAGCTTTAAAACTCCTTCCTACTTTTCTTTCTTTGCCCCAAACTTTTGAAGTTACTGCTCCCAAATCTGTATTAAAATTGCATGTCCACTGGGCAATTAAGCACACAGTTAATGGGCTGAGCCGGCTTAGCTGTGGGGACACTCTAAACTGGGAGCACTGGATGTTTTTAAAAGTTTTTTAGTCTCTCTAGAGATGATCAATAAACCGGACCACAGTGCCAAGCGCATTCAATCAGTATCACACTTATAGTCTGAAAGGGAAAGTGATGCATACTGTGGCAATGGTATTGAAGTCTATAAGCTGCCGCGGCAATAATGACGAAATATGTGTAATATGCTTCTGTTCATCAGCCTCTCGAGTACTTTAGTTTGTGAGACGGCAAATCTCCCGACAGCTGAGATTTGTGTTTCACCTGAACAACTCGATTCTCTTTGATTGCTTCGTTAATTAAATCAATTCAGCCTCTAATTCCTGGCTCGAGGCCCTTATTACTGATCTTAATGGAGACAGGGACTATCAGGGCTGTGTGGTCTCCAGAGAAAATAATGGGAGCTGATGATCAAGTGACTACGCATGTCTTAAGTCATACTTATACTATACAGTGCAGTGCGGCTATCAAATAAGTATCCTCTAGCAAGCTTTTCGTTTAAAATGCCTCCTGAGTTTGAGAGGCGCCGGCCATCTGCCAGATTGTTTTTTTTTTTGTTCACAGAAAGCCAGATAAAGTTGTGAAGGTCGATGTGCTGTGAGGCCTGGGAGGCGACGGTATGCATGCTGAGGAGCTGCCTTTTAGCTTCACAATGGGAGAAGGAGGGAGGGAGGGAGGAGCAGAGGAAGAAAAGGAGACGGACAGAAAGAGAAAATGGAGGGAGAGGGGGGAAATTGGCAGAATACAAAAACCAGATTAAAACAGGCAGCGGGACAGAAGAGAGAAATGAGGGGAACTGTTTGAGGAGAAATGAATGTGGATATGAAGATGCATATGAATATGGAAGAGAGAACAGAGATGGGGATGCTGCCTGGAGGGAGCATCAAAGACCTCAAAGTACCAAGCTACTTGTCTGCTGCTGGGGAATTTGGATACACACCTGCAAAAGCTTCTGACAGAACCTTCCCTCCTCTACTTTTTTTATATTACTTTTTCCCGATCTGCCTCACATATAATAGATGATGCCGACTTGACAGCAAGGCACCTGTGGCAGTGCATCTGTGGATCAGGGGGCACGGGGCGTCTCTTTCTTTGTTCGCCTGCCATTAGCTTCCCCAGGCTCGGCTAACAAGCTCCTGGGTGCTTTGTTCTGAATGTACATGGAGCAAGGAACTCTGGCTAGCGGTTCAAAGAAACTCAGCGGCCAGCGAGCAACATCAACCAGCTGGTCGAGATACAGAGGGTGAAAGTTGTCTGGCTGCTCCTCCACCGTGAACTTGGATATGTTAATCCATGTGATTAGAAAGCCAGAGAACTTCTCCAGTGGAGTCTAAATCCCCAGCCCCGACTAAATCCTACCACTTTGTTATAGCCGTCCACCTTCACGATCATTTTGTAATACTTAGTTTCCTTCTTTGCACCCATTTTGAGAGTAATGAAGCAGACCAGGAGCTAATGCAGACTGCAAGAATTGCTGTTTTGTTCAAAAAAGACATTTTTGTCCCAGACTGTTGTCAACAAAGCTGCCTACCTCCTTCCCCGCCCTGGTTGCCTGTGGCACTCATCTCCAAGGTGCTCCAAATAAAAGTGCATTTTGTTTTTTGGCTAAGATATGAAACACAGGCGTAGGCACAGATTCCAACTCAAGGGCTTTGGTCTCAGGTCTCAGAATCTGCGGGGGACGAGCAAGTCATGACAGAAGTTGTGTAGTGCACAAAGACTGTCAGAGTGTTAGCCCTCTCAGCTAGACTCAGTTTAACTTTTTCCACATTTGCAGGTTTCCATTAAGATGATTTTCTTGGCTCCCAACGAGCTCTACTAATCAGTGTTTTAGGATATGGGAGGTTAAGTTTCGGGCCCGTGGTTAGACGAACGCAAACATGCGTTTCCCATATATTATTACACAATATAAACAGTGTGGAGGAAGACAGCAATGGTTTTGTTTATATTGTATAATGTCTCAAAATAAATTTGTATATACAGGTATTTTATTTTCAAGGTTTTGGCATAGTAGTAAGATGATGCTTGCGTCTCTTCCTTCAGGCTACAGTTGCAGCCTTCGCAGCCAGCGAAGGTCACTCCCACCCGAGGGTGGTGGAGCTCCCAAAGACGGAGGAAGGGCTGGGCTTCAACGTGATGGGCGGCAAGGAGCAGAACTCACCTATCTACATCTCCCGCATCATCCCCGGAGGCGTGGCTGAGAGGCACGGCGGCCTGAAGCGGGGGGATCAGCTCCTGTCTGTCAATGGTGTGGTAGGTCTAACCAGCCTTACGTTTTGATTCATCCTACGGGGAGAGAGGCTCCATATATAAGATCATTTACAAGTTTACAAATTTACAAATTCAACAGAAACGGATAAAGGAATTACTGTATTGCACATAGAGAAATAATTAGATATTGCACCATTTGTTATATATGGATTGGAGGGAGAGTGAAGATAAGCTGTCCTCCCCTTATTTATTATTTAAGCCTGCTTCCAAAAAATATAGAAATATAAATAAATTGAAATATTTTTTGCAACTTCTCACAAAATGGGGCCGTGTTTGATTTGTAGTTTGATGTGTGAGTCAACAATCAGGAGAGCTATTGAGATCAAAGTGCTGCACACGAGTCGAGTGAGGAGCAGAAGCACTTCGCCAACCGTTAGAGATTTGAATAACACTGACTGTAAGCCTGCTCATTTTCACGTAAAATCGCAGGGTATTAAAACTGGAGGAAATGTTCATTTAATTTTCCTATGAGGGGTTACTATTTTTAAAAAATATATTCAAATCAGCTTCCTTTAAAATTCCTCTCTCTCTCTCTCTGTCTCTAAACCCCCTGCAGAGCGTGGAAGGCGAGCACCATGAGAAAGCGGTGGAGCTGCTGAAGGCGGCGAAGGACAGTGTGAAGCTGGTGGTTCGCTACACGCCCAAAGTGCTGGAGGAGATGGAGGCTCGCTTTGAGAAGCTCCGTACGGCCCGGCGGCGTCAGCAGCAGCAGCTCCTCATGCAGCAGCAGCAACAGCAGAACCTGACCTCTCAGCAGAACCACATGTCGTAGGTGAGGCGCTTCATTGCTTTAAGGGTGAGGGGGACGCCAGCAGCACAAGGTAAAAACGCCGCCGGAGAGGAGGATGATGACGTGAATGTATAGCCAGTTTGAGACACACTGGAAGCTGATGTTAAGTTTATCCAAGTTGATGAGGCGTATATGTTCTTTTGCATCTTAACCTGCGATACATTCAAACAACTCCATGCAGTTACATTAAGTAGTTGTCCAGTTGCAAGGAGTTAAGTGCATTGGTTAAAGTCCTGACAAAGAGGGAACGGTGTTACTCAACCATGTTTACAGTCTCCCACTTCCACCACCAGCCCCGGGTTTAAACCAGAATACTCAATGTTTTTTTGCTTTCTTGTTGAGAGTTAGAAGATCGATACAGCTCCCATATCTGCATGCTAAATATGAAGCTACAGTCAGGAGACACTTAGCTTAGCTTAGCTTAGCATAGTGACTGGAAGCAGAGGAAAACTAGCTAGCTCTGTCCAGAAACAGAAATGTTGTTTGGTTTATTTTGCTGTTCGTCACGTAATGGTTACAGCATGGAAATCCCCATAAAAACCAAAGTATGCTTGGCAAGCTTTAGAGGTGCTGTAGGTGGATTTTCTTTTTTTACCTTTTGACAGAGCACAGCTAGCTGTTTACCCCTGCTTCCAGTCATTATGCTAAGCTAAGCTAACTGTCTCCTGGCTTCAGATTTGAGAGTGGTATCGATCTTGTCATCTAACTCTCGGGAGAAAAGCGTATAAGCATATTTCCCAAAATGTCAAACTGTTCCTTTGACATCTATATGACCCACAACCCCAATTATGATGACATACTCACTCCAGTGGCTTTATTGCTTTATTTTGGCTGAGAGTCCCAGTCTGGAGGGCTCAACCTGAACTGGACTAAGATCAAGTTGAGATGAGGACAGATTATTTTTGAGTTTAAACGCGGATTTTTTTCATTTCATTTCGTTTTTGGATCTGACTGTTTCAGGACTTACAGGCAGTAAAACAAATCATAAGGGGATAGTGGAGGCAGAGATCCACAGAGTCTTACCTTTTATCATTTTCCTCATGAGCATGTTGAGCAAAGCCTCGGACTTAGACCTTCCGGCTGTTCCTGTTCCAAGGTGACCGGCTTTTCCTGAGTTATCATCATCTTTAAAATCTCGTACTTTTATTGTAAAAACCTTTTTATAATCTATGGCTTTATATTTATTAACTTAAATCCTTGTTTCATCAATTCTATTATATTCATTTTATTTATATTCGGTTTTATTTGTTTTTGCCTATTATTGATTATTGATTATTATTTTAACAAATGTGTTCAGTTGCTGAAAGTTTAAAAAGTCATCCATTTTGCAAGCACACAGCAAAGGAATATAAATGGAGGGAGGTGAAGTGGAAGCAGGCTCAACTCGCCATGCTCTGCTTTGCCTTGCAACCACTTTTAATGGCTCGTGTTATTTACACGCCAGCACGAAGCCTAAAACCTCAGTGGCATATTTTGCAAACTTGCAAACTGTCGGTATCGTCTGTGTAAACTATACCGCTTCTGCAGTGTTCTGTCAGTGATTCTGTTGTACGGGCTGTAAATTATTCAAGCTTAAACCGATTACATCTGTGGCTCACGCTCTGCAGGTACGTGGATAAGCAGTTACAGCCTGCAATGCCGTTCCTTACTACAGCTGGATGTCGCGTCTACATACCTCTGCTTCAGATACTATTTTTATAGTCCCAATTTAGAACAAAGCTCTGCACTGCCAGTCAAACTAAAGCAAAGCTCACATTCTCACTGTGTGAAAACAGTAGAACTTAAAAGCAAGAAGAAACTTTTCAGACACTAATCAGACAAGCTAAATCATATCATGCTACGGTTAATTCTGCCCAGACTTCTCGAATGATTCCCTGACGTACTGGAGGCGGGCATGTGTCCAAGATCTCTGTGGCACTACCCGTTTGATGCTAAATCCCCCAAGCATATCTCTTGTCTTGCACTTGGCACAGCGCAGCTTGGGAAGGTATTTAGGAGCTTGTAACAGTGTGTTGTGGTGGAGCTACAGACAGAAAACTGAGCAGGGATCATGTTTTATCAATGCTGGCACGCTGACCGCAGAGATTTGCTATGGCGGCCAAGAGGCTGCTGACCAAGTGACACGCACAAGCAACATAAGCCACTGGTATTCACCTCTCTCTCTGCTCACTGTGTCGTTCCTCTTCTCTCTGGCCACCACACGTAGACACAAAGGACGACATTACACAACTAGCTGTTGTGAGATTTTGGCAATGGCTCTGATAGCATCACACATCGAAAATATATGTAAGAAATACCACCTCTGCTCCTTTTTCCTCAGAGTTAATGTGTTATTTTATGAAAGTGTATTAACTGTTCTGATGAGGTATTCCAAGGTGACCCGCCTCCAATCTTTTTAGAGCCTGTGTAGTGGGTGTAACAGCAATGGCATCAACATAACCTCCCTATAAATGTAGCAAAACAAAGCATTAACTGGGTTTCTCTTGATGAAATGCAAGAACAGAGTCACTAAAATGGTTCAATAAAAACCACTGCCTCTGCACTCCAGTCTTGCAAGCAACACAGCAACCCTTCTCCTCTAATTTAGCTGATTTATGCATGAAAATTAATACAACTTTAGCTTCAAAATGAAAATATATCCACTTAACATTTGTTTAAAGTAGCTTTATGTCACATATACAACAAAAAATCAAAAGTAAACAGAGGTAAGAACATTCTTACATTCCCAGGGAAAAGTCAAGAGTGAAAAGAGGAAGTAAAGCCACCATAAGTGCTCAACATACAGTTCATAAAATTAATTAATTGCTATACTCCATGTTGAAGCAGAGAACCTATCCTTACATAGGAGAGTGTACAAATTCTACCTGAAAAAAAAAAAAATTTCTCCTCTTAAACTATATTAGCAACACTTAAAGAAGTGTAAGAAAAGAAGAAAATATAACACCAGAAGCGTTAACGTGTACCCCTCAAATTAAAACTCTCCACAGGAGTTTATAACACCCTGTTTTTAATTTAGTGCAACCACATACGAACGTCTACACCTGGGGACACACGTGTGATTGGTGCAGAGGCGTCCTCGTCCAGATGGGTAACCAGTGGACAGTCTCCCTGTAATGTTCATAAACCTGTCACCTCTCTACGTGGTGTTTTTTTCATGAAGGAATAACTTTGTGGCTTCCTTGTATTTGCCTTAAAAGCCTGTTTTTAATGCCGAACGCGTGAGAGTTGGCAAGCCTGACATGCACACGCACCCTGAAGAGAGATCACTTGGGGGAAATTTGAAAGTCACTGATAATTGATTTAGGATTTGAAGCCGGTATAAGACTCAAACAGCACTTAAAAGCTATAATTCTTCGGTACAATCATCAGGCAATACAGAATAAGCTCAATAACAAGCAAACATCAGCGCTGCTCTGTCTCTAAGTCTGAACTGTCAGCGAGCTCTAAGGCTTTGCTCTCAGTCTGTTCCTCTTCTTTTTTTTTTTATGATCTGCAGGTTGTTCCAAAAGAAGAAGAAGTGAAGGAGAGCGAAAAAGGTGGAAGGTGGATCTCAAAGACCATCTGTTTGTGTTGAGGGTCCCGGAGGAGTCTCTCTCCGTCGTGGAGCAGAAACCAACCAGTAGAGGACTCTTGTACTTAGTCTCTCCCTTCCAGTGCACCACCGATTACTGAGCAAAAACAAAGAGAGCCGTTTGTCCTGACATTGGTGCTTTGAAAAAAAAACAAGTATGAGGGAGGCAGGCACTGAAAGTCGTCCATTTTAACTTTGTATTCCCTTTTATAAGTTGTTCTCCCCGGTTGTGACTCTTACTGAAGCTCCCTTTCTTGTGTTTGTTGTTTCGTTTACAGTCATCCAGTTTTGATTGCTTACCGACATCCATTGCACCGTGGCACCTTTGCCATTTTGCCATAGATATCATTTGTACAGTGGTGTTTCTATTGATTCTTCAACTGGTGCTTGTGTCTCCGTATGAATGACCATTGGTTTCTTTTTTTGTGTGTGTGTGTGTGTGTGTGTGTGTGTCTGTCAAACTTGTCCTGTTTTGGATAAACGTGAACTCTTTTTTACCTTCTATATTGTAGCAGGAGAGATTTTGTATCTTGTAGGTTTAGCAATAACACACATTCTTTCAGTTTTTACATTTCAACACTAAATTCACGATCAGATACAAACATATATACAGAGTTCATGGCGTAGGTGCAAATGTAAATTACTGTAAAGCAAACTGGGTTTTATGTACGGGAAGGCAGCTTCTGTGTACGAGTCTGTGCCATTTAAAGAGATTATTGATTTGCAGGTGGCATGAACAATTAATGTGCAATAACTGCGATTATTAACAGACTCGGAAGCTACTCCCAACTGAGACTTATCCAGAAAATATATGTGACCAAGAGATTTTAACAAATCAATCCACGGAAATGTTAACAGTGTCCTGTTCCCGACAGACAAACAGAATGTCACCAGTTGTCATTTGAACAGAATTAAATTAAAATATGCTAGAATTATGTTTATTTTTTAGATTTGTCTATTTTATAGTTTATGAGATCAGAGATTTAACATAAAGTTTTATCGTTCCTTTTAAATATTATGTTTTCTTTCTAAGATTATTATTTAAAATCTATTCATTGTACTGTACAACAGCTGAATGCTAGCACATCTGTCCCCTGCGTTTCTGTTTTTGACAATCATTTTAAGAAGTCGTGAGACCGGGTGTAGTGTTTCACTTTCTCTTTTCCTCTGTACCTGTAAGGGAAATCTGTTTTTAAACATCTCTACCAGCTGAAGAGGTAATCCACCAGGTCTGTGTTTTTGCTTTCCTGTCATCTCCATCTTTGGTGCTAAGCGCTCCTTGTTTTGTGGTTTTGTTTTGTTTTTGGCCCCGCTCTTCCCAGAGATCACTTCTTTGTCGATCTCTGATACCGTCTTGTGTTTTCTGTTCTTCTTTTTTTTTTTTTTCTGTAGGTGGCGCTCTTTTCTTTGTTTGTTCAACTGCGCAGGCTTTACCGCTTTGGCTGTTTCTTCTTCCATAAATCCCCAAACAAATCCAAAACATAAAAAAACGCATCACTTCCTGAATGCGAGAGGGTTTTGTTTTTCCCAGGAGAGACGAGACCGTCCGGGGCGCTGCATGTTAAGAACAGCGAATGAGAAGCTGCCATGAAAATGTTGCTGGTTATTGCTGATTATTATTTTACTGACATTTAATTTTCACCTTTAATCCTTTCTGATCTACGTTACATCCGGAAGAGCAAAATTCTCCTACATGCATAATATGTGCCCCGCTGCCAGATATTGTCCTAAATAACCTGTGAGCACGAAGGTGACTTAATACCAAAGCTTTTGTGTTAGGTCGCCTCTGTGTTCAGTTTCATAGGATATTTAAACATTTTTGTCCCTCACTCATTCTTCAAGCAGAACATCTCAATACAACAGATCCCTTTTTGTATCTTTAAATCACAGGTACTCTTTCTTAATTGACTTACATTTTTGAAGCTGATGGTCCTGTACTTACCGTAAAGATTAAAAAAAAAAAAAAAAGACAACAAACTGTTGATATGCAATTGTTATACATACTATATTTGTATAAATAAATCTATGTGCTTGTGTACAGTGAACGCTTTGTCGACCCTTCCTTCACGCCCCGTAACTTTCTATATTATCATGTAGTATTGAGTTGACTGTGAGCAGGAGAACCAGCAAATATGTGAGCAGTTTGACACCCGGAGAGGCATTGATTTGTTACCTACTGAATGATTTGGCTTCGTCCAAGACCTCCCCCAAAGAGATGAAAAAAAAAAGGATTTATTTGGAAAAGTTTTGGTGGCAACACAGAGTCCAGCAGATTGTGGCCGTGCGCTCCGCAGGAGGGTCTTAGTCTG
Source organism: Enoplosus armatus (assembly GCF_043641665.1). Taxonomy (NCBI): domain Eukaryota; kingdom Metazoa; phylum Chordata; class Actinopteri; order Centrarchiformes; family Enoplosidae; genus Enoplosus; species Enoplosus armatus. The sequence goes on along the minus strand of NC_092201.1, from coordinate 4,463,113 downwards.
CCCGATCATACAGACACACACCTGTTAAATCACCTGTTTAAGCCCTATGTGGCGATGCTTTATGCTCAGCTGATCAGACCCTATAATCAAACCAGTTTGCTATGAATTATGATTGATTTGTAATTTTATGTTTGGCCTATGGTCTGTTTCTCTTCCCTATATGCTTTGATCGTTAATGCAATGAGATGAGCTGTTTTGTTTGTCGTGGATATCCTGTGTGTAAGTGAAAACACTGGTGTACGTTTTAAATTGCAGAATGTAAACATGACTTCACTCTTCAATGATAGGTACTGAATAATTACTGCAAAGACTTGGACACAGAAGTTAGTAATCTTACAGTAGAAACTTGTGTTTATTTCTTATAACAGTGACACCACAGCTTGTCACTGACGTCCTCCCAGTGATCTAAGTGCAGCTGCTGAAGGTGGAGTGATTAAACCTTGTGTGCTGAAATGTCCCTCTGAAGGCTCGTCCAGGTTTTTAGCCCTGCAACAGAAAGTCAATGGCCTTTTGTTAGCTCAGTACAAAGAGCAGACACTGAAACTAATAAAGAGACTCTTGTAAATGGAAGGTATTAAACTCCAACGCCGACAGTAGGAGCACAAAGCAGCACTGTTTCTTCACCTGCAACGTGTTGTACACGGTGTTTTAGTGCAATAAAATCCCCGTTAGAGCTGTTCTCCACCAAATAGTCAGTTCTACAGCAAATGACCGAAGCCTGAGGTGACAAAGCTCGACAGTGTAGGTGACATTAATGCGGGTGACAAATCCCTCACCTGTGTCCCTGGCTGTTAATCAGGAGCAAACAGCGCCTGAATGTAACACCTTCTCAGGATCACATAGTAACCATGACGAAATTAAGTTTTATGATAATCAGAGGTTCAGTTCTGACATACTGGAGCACAGATAATTAAACTGTATATATTAAGTAACACTTTTTAATTAATGGTGTGAACGCTTTTCATTGTCTTCCTGATCTGTTTTGTAGTCTTCTCTCATGAATGGGGATGGGGGTTATCCAGCACTGTATTGTCCATGTTGTCCAACAAATGAATACTGAGCCCTAATTAAAACTAATTAAAAATGTGTGTAGCAGGGTTATCAATCTAGGAGAGGGCTTTTACTGCTGTGAAAATGTTTTCACACAATGGGAGGATTAAGTTGTAAAACCAAATCTTGAGAATTCTCTGTCTGTATTGTGCCAAAGGAATATTATATAAGGCATATTACATAGGGAATGGTAGGACATGTCAAATGTTTCATCTCCACAACAGTCGAGCTGTCCATTGAGCAAAACACTACCTGTTGCCGTGGCGCCGTCCTGTACTATAACCCTGTTGGCTACATGCATGCAGGACTCCAAGGAGCGCATTAAATTCTTGAAACATTATGTATGTTGGAGCATAACAGTTCAGAAGTGTATCTACATTATCATCTCATTTTCTATCTTCAGCAGATCCTCGCTTAGACAGCTGTACAACATCACAGATTTTGCCAGAGGGCAAATTTAATTCTCCAAAGATCGCAGTTAAACATTCATTATAAGATCAGTATCCCCCTGAAATATAAGAAAATGTATGAATGACCTTCCAGAGACACAATGTTAGGATTATTACTTGGAGACTATACCCTGGGGTTTAAAGATTCCCATTTATATTGATCATTAAAATCCCAACAGAAGGAGCTAAACATGACGAGTCACATGTTAATGTAGGAAATACAAGAAACACCTCTCTCTTGTGGCCTCACTGAGTACTACAGTAATGACTGTGCTTGTCTTGGGAGTCGTGCTGCTCCAGAGCCAATGCTTCAAACTCAAATAAATAGTTAATGACAATCACATCAAACATCTCTCTCTCTCTCTGTATATCTTTCCCTGACTTCATGTTCGAGATCAGCAACCTTGATGTGAACTCGTAGTGAGTCTTGCGTCGACACTCGGTGAGCGAGCGATTCATGAATCACAACCCAAGTGCAGCCACGGAAAATGACATCAGTGACATTTGGAGTGTCGTACGCAGCCGTGGAGGTTGGTGAAATACAAGCCGCTGCTGGAATGTCCACAATGTTTCACAGTACTGAACCACTGAGGACCTGCTGGTATTTGCCTACAGGCGGTGTTACACTCTGAGCTTCTCTCCAGTGGTAGAAGAAGAAAGTGCCGTAGGATAGATGGACGTACGTGTGAACAAAAAAATAAATAAATGTGTTGAATTTAAAGGGGAATGATTCAACACTCACTTGCAGGCTAAAGGCTAATGCTAACAACAATTTGTGCATTTTTACTATGACGAGCAGTAGTGGATAGTAACTAAGTACATTTACTCAAGTGCTTTACTTAAGCACAACGCTACTCTATACTTCTATTCAAATACATTTCAGAGACAGTTTTAGTTACTAGTTTACTGGTATGCTTTACAGAGTCAAAGCTTTATACATGTGATATACTGTTATAGATTAAACCACCCAGCAGTAAACAAAATGGGTTGAATTAGCTCCACCTCAAGCAGCTACAACAGTAAAATGCTACTTACACATTAATGCATTGCCAATAACAGTCTAATAAATAATATATAATTGTATAACACTCACAGGGGACATTTTGTTTTACATTTTTCTAATATTACTAACATACTTTTACATTTTTAATGCTGGACCTTTGCATGTAATTGTGTATTTTTATATTGCTACATTACTACTTTTACTCAAGTAAAGGATCAGAATACTTCTTCCACCACTGGAGGTATTTGTACTTTACTTGAGTATATCCATTCTGTGCCCCTTTATACTTTTTATTTTACATTTCAGATGAAAATATTAATACAAATGAGTACTTTTACTTTTCTTACTTTAAGTAATTGTGCTTCAGTAACATTTTGAATGCAGGATTTTTACTTGTTAGTGTTTCTACATTGTGGTATTGCGACTTTTCCTTAAGGATCTGAATACTTCTTCCATCACTGCTGACCAGGAAAAATGGCTTTAATTCTCCTTTCATCAGTATTGCAAACAATAATAAGGAACATAATGCTCAAGATGATAAGTATGAAGGAAAATTGAAAATAGGATAATATTTATTTTATTTGTAATCAAGAGACAAAAGACATAAGAGCATTTTAGAGCAAGTAGAAGACATTACAGTGAAGGAAATAGCCTCAGGGAGTGGAGAACGTAATCAAAAGAACAGTAACCACAGAGGAAATATAGATTTTCAGTGTAAGTATTGTGATTAAAAATGAATGGCCTCTCAGAGACAATATATAAACTAAACAAATACTGCTTACTTACAACATGATCAAAGACCTGATGCAGTATGACACACATGACCCCCCCCCCCCCCCCCCCCCCCCCCTCCAGTCACACAATAAGTACAATTAGAGGCCATTTGTTCTCAACTGTAGTGTCTCTAGTGTTGACGGTATAATCAAGGGTGTTAATGATGACTCACATTTGGAGGGAAACAACAAACAGGTACACACACACACTGCTGCCTCCCCCTAAACACACTCCCAGGCACATAAAAACTACAAAGAGATGCTAAAATGTGATCAAAGATGTGGGGTTTTCATTTTTAAACAGCAATGTTTTCATTTGCTATTATTCATTGTTAACATGTTTTGTTCTGTTGATTAAATCCTTGCTATGATGCAGGAAAAACAGATCTTTTAGAGGGATGAAATGCACTTTTACACTGCTGTAATGACTCATGCAGCAGGCTACATGAGTGATCACAGCAGTGTCAAATGATTAATGGTATCAGCTGACCTCTATCAGTTATAATGTGATCTCCACACCTTGTTAGCTGGAGACTGTCTAGACTGTCCTGGACGAGCCCTGTGCGAGACAGTCACATAATAACGTGTCCTTTTATTTTGATAAAACCACCTTTCTTGTTTTCATTATCGTGCAAAAAGCACATTAATCTGCTATCTTAAAATATCAATTTAACGGTTGTAATAAAAGCAGATGATGCATTTTGGAAGTTGCAAACCCACTAAACTATGACTAATCAGTGTTATAATGACGGCAACTGCTTTCACCATCAGATAATGTGTTAACATTGTTTTGCTGAATACAGCCTGATTCATTTCTTTGAAAAAAAATTTAATTTTTCTATTTTTTGTGCTGACATTCATGTTTATGGTGTCTTCACATTTATTATAGTGAACAACACAACCCTTTGTGACAATTTTAGTTAATATTTTCACTATTTTAGCTCATTGTAACCTACTACGTCAACGGGATGATTTACGATATCTGAACACATGGTCACAAAGAAACGGAAGAAGAAGAAGAAGAAGAAGAAGAAGAAGAAGAAGAAGAAGAAGAAGAGCTGCCAAAGAAACAAATACAAAAAGATCTAACTTTTATACAAAACAGTGAAAAGATTTAATGTTCATGACAACATGGAAGGTAAGAAATGAAAACTGCTTAAATACCATTTCATGTTGGAATAATGCAACATTACATAAACTGTCATAATTAAATATGTCTCATTGAGTATAATAGCATGTATAGAATAAATGGGCATTTACATTACATATTTACAATCTCATGTACAATATAAAAGCTGCTTGCCACAGGTCCTCAGATACAGCTGAGTCTCCTTCAGATTCTCACAAAACCAGTTCTTATCTCTTCTTGTTGAAAATGCAGCTGGTGTTTGGTGAAAGCAGGGCTCCTGCCTGCGGCAATATATCCACGTCAAAGCGAATTTTCCTTCACAGGACGTGGTAGACGGGCCTGGATCCGGGGCTCTCCGGCGTGCAGGGCTGCGAGTCGGAGCTGGAGGGGGAGAAGGTGGCCGCGTCTCTCAGAGCCGCCGGTCCGCAGCTGGACTCCACCGAGGACAAGCGGTCCACGATGCTGGAGAGACACTCCAGACTGGAGGCTCCGGCTGTCTTGCCGCCCAAACTCTCTGATAAGAGGAAGACAGAGTCAGGATCAGTCAGGACCTTTTATTAAAAAAATTTATTAATTTAAATGTTTTATCAGGTTTTCATGGAGAATTATTTATTTAATAATATATTTAAATCCTGGTACTAGAGGACACCCAGAGGCAAAACAAAACATACATTTTAAATAATCTACCATTCAGTTATGAGGTTTTTAAAGCTGGCACAAAGTCATGTCATATTCTTATCAGGCTGCTGTTGCTGTCAAAAGGTCTTACCATTCTTCGCATATGAATAACTGTTGCTGTAGTTTGCATTCAGATGTTGCCACACTGGACTGTTGCTGTCAGCCTGCAAGGAAATGAGAAATCAAATTTACCCTTGAATTCCTGCACTTTAAAAAAAAAAAAAGAAGGGAAAACACAGCAAACAGAAATGATGTGTTATTGTTTAAACATATAAGCAATAGGAGGAAGCAGAAAGAGTACAAAAACAGCCAATGCCCTTCAAGATATTCTGGACAGGCTAATAAATCCTGAATTCCAACGTTATGGGCTTCTTTATTTCACATCCACCTTCAAGCCAAAGTGGCAGCGTGCACTCCCTTCCCCTGCCCCGGCTCTGAGCGTGGCGAATCGATTGTATCAGTGGAAGCAACACCAGTTTGTGCAAGATGACACTTTCTCCAAGTAAATCTGCAGAAAATCCTGGCAGCGGTGCAGAACATGCAGTCAGGATGGAATGCAGAGGAGCGCCCAGTTTTTCGTAGTGGATTTAGTTCAGTTTATTAGGGCTATAAAGTGTCCGGTGGTGGGAAAGCCATTACTCCATCCAGCATTTTAAGTTCTTTTGTATTAGCTGGTACACCGTCACCTTCAGACTGCGGTAGAGAACAACTAATTCATCCTGACTTGTAATAAAATGCATTGCACACAGAGGACGGAGATACATGTAAAACTACAGAATAGATGTTTGTATTACAGCATTACGGGAGAGTATGACATGCATGGGGAAGCATGGTAATTGAGGTCTTCGGGCAAGACGAGCTTATTTGATTAATAGGCTTCTAAATTGGAAATCCGGGCTCTATTTTGAAATCCATACTCTACATGCTAATGAGAAGTGGCACCAGCGTGCTGCCTTAAATGTAAGACTCTGGAGATACTTTGACAACAATTAAGGTCTTTTCAGGTGAAGTTTCTACAAGATGGAGTCCTGTCTTGCGTGCAGTTGTAGTTATTTCTCTGCCTGACATTGTATTGGTTTTAGAGCCGCAGCAAGAACCTGCAAGACTCTGCATGAAGAGGCTGAACATGTGGATCAGAGGTCTTACCATGCCGTCAGAGCAGCTGGACAGTGGACTCCCAGGCTCAGAGCTGCTCTCTCCGGGTAGGCAGTAGTAGTTTTCCACCTGCTCCCGTAGCAGGTCCTGCAGGCTCTCGATGTACTGGATGGCGTTGCGCAGAATCTCAACCTTTGGCAGGCGCTGGCTGGGATTGGCCGAGGTGCAGCGCCTCAAAGCCTCGAAAGCGTGGTTGACCTTCTTCAGCCGCCGGCGCTCGCGCATGGTGGCGGCCCTTCTGCGGTCCACAAAGTTGGACTTGCGCTTGCAGGCCTTGCAGGCCCATTGGAGGCAGTGTCCCGGCTGGTGAGGGGCTCCGGGGACCCTGACATGCTCATCCTCCTCAGAGCCATCGAGCTCCATGCCGGGGCCAAACTCCAGGCTGTCTGGAGATGAAGCACACGCTCTGTCGTAGTAGACCTGGGATGGTGAGAAGACGTCCATAGCTAGTTGAAGAAAGGAGTCTGACTGAAAGATGGGCGCAAAGGAAGGAAGGAGGGTAGAGGAGTGGGGTGAGAGAGGAGACCTCTGAGTGATATGAGGGGTCTGTTGCCCCGGGCCCCCCTTATATGCCCCCAGGCCAGAGCCCAGGGCCCACATTGGCCAGATCTAATTACCATGGCCCATTGGCCCAGCCAGAAGGCAGGCTGGGGTTAGCTCAGCTCCCTCCCTGCCCCATCCCAAAGCGCTGCCTCTCACCCCCCAGTACCCTGCAGAGTTTCCCACATCTGCACTTACTGGTGTTTTCCTACTCATCACCACAGCCCTTCTCCTGAAGGCCATGAGGAATACAATGCTTGGGAATGTTTCAGGAGAGTGGGTGAACATTTGCAGCTTTAACCACCACATGAGCTTGTTTTTAAATAGTCATAAGTGCTTCATCTTGCTTGATTTATCTGTAGGCAGCCTCCAGACATCATGTCATAGCTGACAATGAAAGTGACACTTAGCTATGAGGACATAAATATTAAAGAGTGTTTTGTTTAGTCAAACTGTGCAGAAAGAGAGGGTGACCACTCCACTTGTAGGAGTATGCAGGCCAATTTTTACGGTGGAGACAACAGCGTTGCAGATGCAGCCCAGCTGCAAAGGAAGGTGTAACATTTCAAGCCCTGTGAATTCGCATTACAGTGGTAAGCGCCCTCTAAACACCCCGGGCTCATCACTGAAGGTGCTGTGAATGAGGTGATCCCTGTTTGCCAAAGCTCATTAAAACAGTAATTACACAATTGACACCACTGCCCAATTCCCTGCACCATTTTGCCCCCAAGGACCAAATTTAAACCATTAAAAGTTATTTACGCAAGTCAAGTACTTCAATTCAGCACACAACAGATGGCCATTATGGTGCAGTAGGTTTTATTCACGTGGAGAACTGAAGGTTTAAGCAATGAGGAAAGCAAAGTTGTCTGCATCTGCATCTCTGCATGGCTTTTATTTGTTCCTTTTTAGCGGAATGAAAAAGTGAAAATAAACATATTATTATTTATTTTCTTTACAGTAAGACAAACCCAGATGTTTTAGACATTTCATTATATTAGTAGAGAGATATCCTGCCTTGTTGCGTTTGTCACAAGCTGCTGTTTATAGAAAATAAAGACGGTGACACTGTAAAGTTTTGTGAATTGTCGCTCTCTTTGCACAATTGTTGTCATTGAGAGGACAGAGACTGTCACACTGAGAGGGGCTTTTGCAGCTCGACCCTGACGAGTTCAGGTAATGATGTTGTTGACAGCTTACAAGGATACAATACGGATATTTCTCACAATGTGTCAAAACGTTTGGCGATGCCCCCCCCCCCCCCCCCCCCTTCTCTGGGAACTGCGCGCACCTAAGAAAACACACGCAGTACCTGCTGCCTCTGAATTGCCGTCTGAGTTTGGATTAGGCACAGCTGAGGAAGACATCGGCTCGCCTGCGCCTGTAAGCTGCTGAGAAGATCAAAGGCTGTTCAGGCTGAGAACAGCGATGAGAAAACCTGCTATCAACAGACAGCTAATTGAGGCTGGAGTTAGATTGGCGCAGCACATGGTGTTATTGGGAATACGCGCAGTTTCTATTGGCGCAGTCATTGCGCACACGCCGCGGTCTGTGCGCTCTGGCCGGTCTCTTGGGAACTCTCTGAGTTTGCTTTTTTGTTGTTCTCAAGGGTCAGAGACAGAGTTAAGTGAAGGGCAGGAGGTGATCTTTTATGTCCATCTTCCTCACGTCTGAAAACCTTATTTCTTCTAAACGGCCTCATGCTTTGACTTAATATGCTGCTGGTTTGGTGCAACACAAGCCCCCCTGACAGAGAGGCGATTTATCACTGACATTCATGCAAAATGGATGCCTCTCTAAATCTCCTTTTGGAGAAATTAAAGCCCATATTGAATTCTACTTAGATAGCTTTATATATTTGAACTATATTTTGACAAAATACTGCTGGTGAAATTGAACTATTGTATCTGTGACTATGTTTAATGTGAGGTTCTTAAAAGGAAAATCAATTATGTGAACAAATAAAGTTGAATAAAAAGAAGGAAGCTCAGTGTTAAAGGCTATTTCCCCCCACATAAAATCCAAGTCCATTTTACATTCCCCCATAAGAATTAGAGAAACAAAACATTTTGAGTGGCAACACCATTTGTTTGGCAGTGAGCAGAAAGAGGTGCGCTGCCAGCAGTGAATCCTTTTCCTCAGCAAGATATTCAAGGAAAGTCCGGATAAATCAGAGCATTCAGCCTCCAGGCTTATCCCCCCCTCCCTCCCCAACTATCACAGCTCGCCTTTCATCAGCTTTGACTTTTAAAACACTGCCTTCACAGCCAAATGAGAATTATATGGTGTCATCAGTAACACCGAAATCCCTGTAAAGTTAGACAAGAAAAAGTCGGGGCTCAGAGAGGGTGCTGTTCCTTTGTGCTTCCAGTCTGATGGAGCAGACGTAAGGTTCAAAACACAGCTGGATGTTGAGTTTTCACAGCAAATACGACTCTTCTTTTAGCACAAAATATTTAAACGTTAAACCCACTTTGAATCAAACTCTGTTCTCTTTTGTGATTTTTGGTGAAATGCAGACATTAAACTAGCAGATACTCATGGAGCTGCAACATGTAGTGAAGTAACGCTGCTATCAGACTGAGTGAGCGAGCAGGAGCCCATTAAAATCACATTACTGTTTAGGGATATCATGTTGCTGCCTGCTTTCTACAGAAAACAGGATATTTGGTAAAAGATGTGAATAGTTCTGTTGAAAAGAGCCCTGATTACTGCATGTTATTCAGCTTTTAATGTAAAGCTGTTATTTGATTAATACTTTTTGATTATTATCAGTTAAGCAACATTTTCAATGTTGTAAAGTAGGATTCTGACTACTTATACAACAATATATACTACAATATGCAGTGTACTGACGTAGTTTCATCATGTCTTTGCAGTGTTTACAGTGTTGTGTTATCTGAAAAGCAACTTGTAGTCATCAAATACATGGAGTACAAATACTTTCAATATTGCCCTCTTAAATGTAGCAGCAAAGATAGACAACAAGCGTAGTGACACCACTGTAACACGCAAACTAACACATATTCAAAGGGGACAGTAGTGTTGCTCTGAAGAGCCCAGCCAGTAAATTAAAAAACACATTTAATACAATCGATCAGCAAAGACCATAATTGATGCACCTGAAAACGTAACCAATAAAACAGAAAATACATGTGAAAGGAAACCTTAATGATGTTAAACACATCTCAAGAAGCATCACTCGAAAGTTTCCCAGCTGTGGCCACAAAAGACCTTCTACATCGTTCTGTGGAGCACCGTGGCGTCCTGAACCCGTCACTCAACACACTTTTTAAACACTAAAAAACATAGAAAGGTGGATGACCTTCAAACTGCAGGATGGTTCTTTCTAATGAATTAGGAAAATAGTTTCGGAGGAAAGTAAAGGCAATAAAGGTAGTAAAATGTAGTACTTTAAATGTGTTGTTAAGTACAGTACTTGACTAAATGAAGCTACATTCGTGTATTTCCTTTAAGTCTTTTAAATAGATTTGTTTACATTGAGGTCTTTAGCTTCTGATAAACCTGACACACGTGCACTTTGCTTGGACGCATGTGTGTGTGTGTGTGTGTGTGTGTGTGTGTGTCTGCAGGCCTGAGAGATGAGGCAGAGTCCCAAAGGTCAACCAGAGCTTTGTGTCATGCACAGAGATCTGAGGGAGTCCAGTACACCCCAACATCGTCAACAAACACCACCCCCCCCCCATGTCAATACACGACAAACAAGACTCAATGGATTCCCGTGCCGTTAGCATCACGTCACACGTTTTAATAGCTCGCACGTAAACGCTTTGCCATGCGATGACGATGAATTAAGACCTAATGGCTCAGATAACTTCATTATCCCGATGGGCTTTGCACTGAAGCCTGCCGCCCAAGTTTCCATGTCCCCAACATATGATAGGAGAGGCACGCTGTGTTTGGAGGGGACTCGAGTTACTGCTGTGGGATCAGTCCTGCTTGGAGGCCAGTTGGAACAAAGAGAAGTAGCCTGGCAGCGAACTATTCCAGGGCAGTGTAAACAGATTTTATGGACTTCTAATAGCCGTGAATGCTGGGGGAACTGGTAGATCTTGAACTGGGAGTGGGGTTTTTATGTTTTCATGTAAAACACAGACATATAGTGAGCGGTAGAGATTTGCTGAACATTTTTGTGCCTGAGGTGAAAGTTTAAACCACATTTCAGTAGTAAAAAAAAGCATAATTTACTATATACTATATGTGGTGCCTCTGTTTGTCAAACACAGTAACAGCCCAAGAGGAATGTGCGCTCTCACCTTTCCAGCTTGATCTTGAAGAATGAGGAAGGAGTGGGTTAGAGAATTGCAAAAGCAGCAATTTATTTTCTTGGTCATGTTATGTACAAATATTTAAATACAATATCAGCTTTCTTACAGAGTTTGTGTGCTTCTGAATATAAAATAAATAAATCTAAACATCACATTATTATAAAATATGTACAAATTTGTTGCTCCTGCTGTACAAATGAAGACGGTATAAACAAACAGAAGCCACAGCGGCTGAATATAGTGGAAATAATTTTGAGATAAACGATGGAAATATTAAATCTTTAAATTGTCGTCTAGTCAAGCTCTTGGCGGATGTTTCAGTTTCCTGAGACGTCCTCGCTGGAGCCGATCTTGTCGTCGCTGGTGATGCTGTTCACGATGGACGACAGACGCAGGAGGCTGGAAGACGCAGAAGACTCGTTGGTTTCTGAAAACAAAGGGCAGTGACGTTGGTTTCACTTTATCTACGTATGTACATGTTGTTGATAGTGAGCGTAGTTTGACAGATGTACCTTCTCTGTGGTTTATCATTGCTGCAGTGGAATGGTCGGCAGAGGTCGGCCAGGTCTCTGATGACTTTTTCCAGTGATACTCATGACTGGCCACCTGGAGAAACACACACCACATGTTGTCATACATGTTGTTTTTTCAGTTAATATCAAACCCCATGGACAAACATAAGAATTGTTTTTATCAAATTGACAATTGCCACACTGAAAAACACTTTTAACACAAATGAATAAGAATATTATTGGACGATCTTAACAGACAGTGGCCAACATAAACATCACTGACATCCTTATTGAATATCACACTGGAATAAAAATATCATTGTGACACTGAGATATAAACATGCAGTAAACACATCATAATGTCATCAAAAGCACCACAGAGCCCTTACAAGTCCATGCAGGCACATTATAAGGATGTTACTGATATAATAGGGAATAAAAGCACGTCATTAAGTCATCTGAATGCCACAGGCACAATGGCATCGTTTTTTTACTGAGGGGTGGGATCCAGTGATAGCTTACACTGTGTTCTTTGACGTTAAAGTTGTGGGATGATCCGTTTTGCGCTTTCTCCTGCTCGTCCAGCGTCTGCAGCAGGTCCTGCAGCTTCTCAATGTAGCTGATGGCGCTGCGTAAAATCTCCACCTTGGGTAGCCTCTGGTTGGGGTTGGCCACGGTCTTCCTCTTCAGCGCGTCGAAGGCCTCGTTGATCTTCTTCAGCCTCCTCCTCTCCCTCAGCGTGGCGGCCTTGCGTCTGTCCGTCGGCGCTGACTTTCTCTTGCAGATCTTGCAGGCCCACATGAGGCACTGGCCGTCGCAGTGCGCACGGAGACCCGGAGGCGCAAAGACGTGTTCCTCCCCGCTGCTCTCCCCCCCGGTCTCGGACGGAACATTATCCTGGCCCGGGGACAACGGGCTGTCATTCCCGTTGTACAGAGGAGACACCCCCGCCATGTCCAAGTGCTGTAGTGGTCCATGATCCCCTTCTTCCAAGTAGCGCAAATCATTGAAAAGATAAGGGTTGGTCTCAAAAAGGTCCATCATATTGTTGCGCCCCTCTCCCTGTTTTGACAGTGGGACTCTGGCATTTAAACAGAGCAGCAGGGACACAAGTCACCAGGCTTATATATAGAATGTGAAACTCTATCCAACACTTTGGCTGTCACACTGCATCAACCATCTTTTTTGCAATGGCTCTCTACAACCTACTGACTTTGTGTGGGAAAATAAATGCACATTAAGACCTCCAGAAGTTATTGAAATGTCACCTCAGGTTTCATGACAGGTGCTTTAAATATCTGCATCCGGACAAAATGGCAACGCTGGTATTTCCCAGTGCTACAACTGAGGAAGTGAAGACATAATACTGTTGTTCCACAGTTAAAATGGCAAAATGTTGACGGCTATGGAGTTACTGGTGCCACTTTCATGTAGGAAACACTTTATAAGTCTTAACTAATGGCTTTATTAATGGCTAAATAAGCCACTGCACATGAACAACCTTCTTTTGCCAGGTTGTCTCTGATCCTTCTGCAATTTCATATCTTTTCTTCAACAGGTCAACAGGTTTGCAGTTATCAATTCATAAAGGTTTGTGTGTTTCTAGCTTTTTAATATGATGAAATAAATTGTTAATAAATGCATTTTGATTCAGATGCCCTGAAGCTCTTATCTAGAGTTTCTGAGGAAGAAAAGGTGAATGCCAAAGCAATCTATGCTGCAGGAGGACACATTGATAAATGATTTATTAACAACTAATAAAGCATAACTTACAATCTATAAACACTTCATAATGTACGCCTTGTGGGAAATGGTATTTAAAGCATCTATAAGCAATATGTCTATATTAACTCTACAGTGTTTCAGCCTCTTTCACTTCATTGTTTTGGTTTTGCGGCCTGCAGCTTTACCGCTGTGGTTCAGTCTCGCTGCTCTAATCAGCATCGCTCTCAGACCCAGCCGGCAGCTGTTTTCAGTGAAAAAAGCTCAGATAAACCCGGCGCACACTACCTGCTCAGCACCAAACAGCAGACAGACAAAGTTATCTGGTAAACATAGTGGAGCGTTCAGCGGCCAAAGAGGCAGGAATTTCCCCCTCAGGAACTGGGAGGAGAGTGAAAGCTGGATTTACATTCATCCGCTGGACACAAACACGACTCCAATCGAATGCTAATGTTGCTCCCTATTTCTGCTGGATGTGTAAATAAGCAACTGTTTGCTAACTTGGTCTCCATATCAAATTAAAAGGTGATGATATGTCAGTGTTGTGTTTACAGATTGTTTCCTTCGCCCCCAAGAGACCCCAAATATCAGTTAATGCAGATTTAAGTGAGTATTTAAAATATCCATATTTAAAAGTCCAACAACAACTTGCAGAATCAGTGTCCCTTGTATTCTGGCTAATTTACAGATCTCACTTTTCATTGTCTTCTTTCACCACTGAAGAAAAAGTCCATATGGAAACAGTCAACAGTGTTTTTAACCTTGAAATAGAATCAACACAGTGCTCATTAAGCAGGTTGAACATATTGCCCAATATTTTATTTAAGGTAAAAAAGCTCAAACAGTCATGCCTACTGAGAGTGTAATATCATGCATGTACAGATGCCATACAATCCTGTACACACTTCAGATGTGTTGCGCCTGTTTTAGCCGGTGGGAATGGTATTCGCCAATTGTAACTGGTAGAAAATCCCAACATAGATAGATTGGAATGTGCAGAGTCAAAACAGCTTTGAGAGACGCATGCATGGGATGTTATAAATAGAAACGTGGCTCATTCATCTCAGATTCATAAAAGAGATAAAAGCCTGCGAGGAGGTGATATATAGCCTGTGGCATTTTTGCTGCAACCTCGAAAGGTCTACAATTGGAAACTTCACAGGCGGGAATGTGAGGGATTCCTATTTTTGTACGGGTGCAGTTCTGGTCGGGGTTTTACTTTTACCCTGTGGAGGTCCCCCCCCCCCACCCCCCCCCCTTCACTCCCGGCTTCTGTTACGTTGTTGTGGAGAATCACGGGTGCTTTTCATCGTTTGTCAGGGTTTCTGAAACACTATTACCAGTCAACACGATACCTCTAAGTCTGACATTCACTCGTCTGTAATGTGTCAGTTATATTCATGTGGCGTTATACAGACTGTTATCCAAATGAGAAAAAACTATTCATATCAGCCTCCGGTTGTAATTCCAATTATGAGATTCCTGATATCTGAATTACTTCAACAACTGGTGGCAGTGAAGCTACAAAGCCACCATCGCTAACAGTTACATCAATATTAACATTAATATAATCAATTAAGGAGCTATACACTTTTATTCTTGTTAACAAACTACAAATATGATTAAAAAAAAAATGCTTCATTTCCATTTACTGAATCTAGCATAAGTTTAACATCGTAAGATATCGGATTCACATATATTTTGTATTTGTGATTATGAATAGTGTCCATACTCTTCATTTCCAACAATAAATGGAACTCATATCTGTCTCACAACCATTAATATCAACACGCCTCTGTTATATTGACCTGTTTGTCGAGTCAAACACAGGTGTAAGTAATATAATTAACAATCCCATTTCGGTGAGAGCATGCTGACTCACTGTGTCGGCCTACAGAGACGCTCCAATGGAACAGAGTCCTAATTAATGTTATTAGCTCCACCTGTGCAAGTCACAATGCCTGCTGTGGAAACGCATCATCACTGAGATCCCTGCCAATCAAACAGTGTGCTCAAGACACGGACATTTTGACTTGTCACTGCAGGTGAAGCACAGGTGTACCTGGTAACATTAATGAGGGTTAGTAGCAGTTAATAGTAGCCAACTCTGTCTCCTAAAGATTACGTTTAAGAACTACTGATTTGAAACAGCAAATAAGCTTTATTTCTTTGTGTAAATGTTTTCCTACAATATTCAGCTTGTGGCAAAGCCTTATAATATCTTTATGGTTATATTTGGGCAACTAAAAGCGTTTGGTTTAACATTAGGGAAAGTTTGATGTCTTGGTTATAAGAACACAAACTCTGGTCTCCGGTGTCAAAGTCCTGCATGTCTCAGCCCTGCAGGTGCATAATTAATCGTATTTATTACACATGTGCATTTCCAGCTGTGACTAAAATGTGGCCCATTGTATTTCGGTTTCTGCTTGGAATTTCTGTCCATGAAATGTACGTTTCTTCGCAGCGTTCAGAGCAGCAAAAAGACACTTTTATGAACTGCGGATACAGGCTGAATCAGCACTATGTCAGCAAATGACACCTATTCACATAAAAATGTCAGATAATGGTATGTTCCCCATATGCTCAAGTCCAAAAGGAATTTCCTCACAGCTAAAGCGAAGGGACACAATATGGATGAGTAGCATATTTCATTTGTATGCTCATACTGCAATTACAGCAGAGTATTATGTGAAATGAATCATGTCCATAGAAACCTTTATTAAAAATTATGTATCTAGTAAAACGCTTGAATTCTGTCGTCAGTGGTGTTAAAATAAAAACACACTTTTCAAGATGCGTGTATTACCTCAAATATATGAGATGTCCTTTGTTTTTTTTATTCCGAAGAGAAGTATTCTCTGGGGCTGTCACTTCAGGAAAACAATATAACTTTTTTTTTTGTGAGCTTGTCATGCAGCAGAAATGATATGTACAATACTGAATAAAGAGAGTGTGTGTGTGTGTGTGTGTGTGTGTGCCTATGAATGTGGTGTATTAAGTTAAGTCAAGCGGGAGGTGTTGGCTTGTGAGTGCGTTTTGTCAGGTAAGATAGATTTTGCATCCCATTGTTACCATAAAAATCAAAACAAAACCACTTCTGCATTCCCCGTCACTGACACTTCTTCTTATTTTCATGCCAACAAACACTGACGGTGCGAAGGAAAAATGACAAACGATGACAATAAATGCATTAGATAAACTCTTCCTATATGTATATATACATAACATATATCAAAACCTGACTATAATTGGCCTCAATCACTGAGCTTGAAATGAAGTGTACGCTTCGTGTCCCTGCTGTGCCCCGATCGTGTATTCTCTCCCCAGGGCTACTGTGCATCCTGAACCGCACCATAAATTCCCGTCAGTGTCAAGGGGTTGACGCTTCAGCTGTCAGGGAGAATCATGGGATAGCCTGGGTAGAAACTCAAACTGGAGGATCTGGCCTCTCAGGCAAGGAGGTGGAGTCGGGATGGACTGCGGGAAGTGTAAATCTGTCTAGAATCCAAAGACGCTCGGAGTCAACAGCTCTGCAGTCTGAACTCTGAAACTAAATGTTCAAAACTTATCATGAAATATGAGTGTATGTGTTTGAGCTGACACACTGATCTTATTTAAACGTTTCTTGATTATATGATAGAATAGTGTGACATTTTGGGGAAAAAAACACTTTATTACACTTCTATTTTGCTGAGAGATGAAAGGATCAGTACCACTCTCATATTTGTCCTTTAGCTGCAGCTAGGAGATTGTTAGCTTAGCTTAGCACAAAGAGTGTAAACAGGGGGGAAAGCTACCCTGGCCCTGTCCAACGGTAACAAAATCTGACTACCAGCACCTCTAAAGCTCACTAATTAACAAGTTATATCTTGTTTGTTTAATAAAACAATGTATAAAAACTGTAGCGTAAAAACAGGCGCTAAATATGAGGCTAAAGCTAGTAGCAGGGGGAAACTAGCTAGCCTGGCCCTGTCCACAGGTAACAAAATGTGACTACCAGCCCCTCTAAAGCTCACTAATTAACACATTATATCTTGTTTGTTTAATAAAACAACATACAAAACTATAAGAACAGGCTAAATATGAGGCTAAAGCTAGCAGCAGAGGGAAACTAGCTAGCCTGGCCCTGTCAAACAACATATAATGTGATTCATGTGTTCATTAAACAGCGCTACATCCCTTTAATTTCCTCTAACACTGGTGCATTATGAATAATGAATTTAAAGAACAATATCTCTGCATTTAAGGTGATAATCCTCAAAAAAGAAAATAAACTATTGGGGTAAAAATAATGTGGCTTTATCCTCCTACATCCTGCATCTCTGCTTCCAGCCACATGAAATTCATGAGGAAGAAAAGTTTTTAAAAAAGGCTTTCTGCATTTTGGCAGCACCTCAATATTATGAACTTTAAAGTAGGACATGATCCCAGCAGAGGCTGTCAGTATCTCCTGCAGTGGCACTCGGAGATTCAAACATTTTTTTCTGTGAATAATTGATCAGGCGCTGGGGGAGACGTGAGAAAGAGATAATGACATACAACAGTGTGCTGCAGATTTATTGCAACTATATTGATCGAGAGCACAAGGAACACATTTCTGAATTTATGCTACTTTATATTTGTGCTTCTTTCTACTCTTGAACGGGAGCACCGGGGATCAATAAAGTATTTCTGATTCTGATTCTGACTCATTCAGTAATTTTGTTAGTTTCTTTAAGCACAAAGATTTACAAGAACACATTACGTTGTTCTTTTCTCTTCTTTTTTATTTTGTTTTTGACAAAGGGAGTCAACTTGACATGTGGTATTATAAAAGAAAAAGCAAATATATTTTTTATTATTTAATATTATTTAGTGTCCATGTCTTCCACACAACCTGGTCACATATGTGAGAATGAGTCATGGTGTTTTTGAACTTTATGATTTACTGTTGTTTACGTGGTACCACTCAAAATTTCCAGGCAGTTTACAGTTCACAAGTCGTGTCCATGTGATTTTTCTCCCTCCAGCGAGTGTTAGAAATGGGATCCAGTTAGGGCCAGTGGTGACATAGGGGTCACAAACACAACTGATAATGAACATGAACTGTAGGACCTCTTTCTCTCTCCCCGCCCACCCCTACCCACCCACCTACCCCCTGGCTTAACTGGACCTCCTGCCTCAGACAGGCTGCGCACTCATTGGGCTGTTTGAGAGGAAACTCTGATCACCGTGACGGACACACCATATATAACCCAGCTCCACACCTGGGATATGAATTAGCCAATCAGGGGTTAAATACCCCGGTCATGGGCCCGATGACAATGCCTCACCTGGGATCACGACCCCTTGGCCTTCAGGGCCTCCAGTCCACTGACTCAGGCTGCAGAGAGAGGCCCGCTGGATGAGTGGAAAAGAAGTGCTCATATCTCAATAAAGTCTTGGAGTGTGAGAAATGATCTTGGGACACTAATGACAAATGTTACATCAGATTTTCATCAGATATTGATCCGAAAGAGAGAATAAAAGAAAGCTTGACAACAACTGCCACCCAAACCACATTTTTATAAATCACCAAAAGAAAACTAATGAGCTGAATGGATGATGAACAAAACTACCTGAGACGTAAGATAAACTTGAATATATATATCTTTTTTAAGTGACAGCCATATCTTCAAGACAGAGCTTCTCTACATGAACGTCAGTCGTAGATGGGTGAGGAGCAATTCAATGCAGATAACTACAACAACAATAAAGCATCGACTAGCAGCCAAGTGTCCTGTAAGGCCGTAACCAAAGACTACAACAGGTGTTTACAATGAGCAGGAATTCCTCCTCTCCAGTTACTCTGCTTATTAGCCAGTTTAATTATCAGCCAGAAATAACTTCAGAGGTAATCTTATTTAGCAAGAAGAGTCCCTTCCTCTCAAAATCCATCTACTTTCCAGAGATTACTTTGCAATCAGTGTGGCCAGTAATGAGATGTCTCTAACCTAAAACTTGTGCTTCTATTTCTGTTCACACTCTATATTACCACTCAAGCTAACTACCAGTTTCTTCTCTCTCAAACTGCTGCCTCAAATTATGAGCAGAAAATGGATTATATACGACAATGACATGAAGTGGACATGCCATTTCCCTAACCTCGCCACATAGGAGAGTTATCAGTTAAGTTCAGAAAAGCAGCAAAACTTTAAGGCTGAGAAGGATAATTTCTCTCACAGCTGAAAACCACTTTGCAGGAGTTGGGAATTAGGCAGGTTGTCAGAGTGCCATGCATTCGTATTTGCATTTTTTAAGCATGCAAATCTCCCAAAATTCCAGGAGACCACACTCCATGAAAGCCGTTACATTTGCAGGATTCAAAGTGCCACACAGTGTGTTTACAAAAAATGTAAATGTAGTTGCAATTGTGTTATTTTCATGGTATGGAGTAACAAAACTCATGTGCACAAACACATAGGCGTAGAATTCCTTAGAGCCTCTCTGCACAGGGCTGGAAGAGTGCCAGTCGAGGCTAAGGTCTTGCACAAACAATGGCTCCCCTCGTCGGGCGAACCGAGCTCCGAGACGGTCAGGAGCAGCCAGTATCACAGTCACTACCGCCGCTATGATAGCATCTCCCACTGAAAACACAGCTTATCTTTTTTGGCCTGGCTCCCTCAAACTCACAGGCTAGACTCAACGGTGGTCAAACAAAGCGGGGAGTGACTGTCTCTCGAGCTAAGCTAACAGGCGGCTCGTCTCACTCGTGCCCTGAGCTGCGGGTTAGACGGTGGGGCTTGGGTTTCAAAGGAGAAAGGGGAGGCAACGCTGATGGCATCTGCCTTCTCTCTGGTAGACGACGCAGGGATTCAGTTCAAAGGCCGAGCGGCTGAAGTACATCAATTAGCGAGGGAAAGAGCTCGCTAGCTTGCTCCGTTTGCCAGCTAACTCTCTATGACCTCAGACAATATCAATAGCCCCTTGCAAATGGACCGGTATTGATGGACTGGCTTAAAGGGTTGTTCCTGCAAATGGATGCAAAGAATAATAACTTGCCGTTTAGTATTGAGAAAAGAGGAAGAAACACCAACAAGCCTATAGGGCAAGCAGATTTTACCAGCTGTTCACGTCCCTTTTTTTCGCCATTGTTTCAACAGGTCTCCATTGTAACAAACGCTGAGAAGAGGCCCTCTGCAGCTTATCACCTGACAGCCGATGGTAATTTAGTTCAGAGCGATCTGAAGGTCCCTCCTGATTGATTCTGTCCTCATTCAGGAGAGTGATGGATTAGATTAGCCTGTTTGCCGCTCAGTGTGTTTGGTGTCGTATCCCTATCTGCCTTGCCAGACAGAGCCACTGATGGGGACTTAGAGAGGGCACCGGCCTTGACCCAGAAGCAGACGATAGGAGACCTCTCGTCTGGCCAGTGAGGTGAGACGTTGACCCCGCTGCCCTCTGTCTGGCCCACTGTGTTTCGCTTCAGGTCTTATTCATGTACTTTTTTGACAAGTGCCTCGCGTCGTGCAGGGTAAGCATTACGAGGGGCATTTCTCAAAAATGAATTTCATCGCACAAAGAGTGTGGAAATTGATTCCAAATCAAAAGAAGAGTGTTTTTTCAAGGCAGTCTGAGTTTTTTTTCTTTTTTTTTTTTTTGCAGCATTGCTTTGATGTTGCCGCCTGTAAACGATATGGTGGGACATCGCTATCATTAATATCACACTGCCTCTGGGAGTCGGGGATGTAGCCAGCGATAACACAGAATGAATCCAATCATCAGCAAGTGTGACTGTAGCCATGGCAACCCCGGTGACAATGATCCACCAATATTAGTTTTTCCTGAAGTGTCTGAGCCTAGAACAAAGCGTGTTTTGTTACAATGAAAATTAGACTCTTGAATAACAACAACAGCAGACCTTTTTTTGGGAGGGGGGGGGGGGGGGGTAAGGTGCCTGGCTCCAAGAGAAACTAATAGGATATTGATGAATGTCAGTGTTGATGAGTGAGAAGAAGGGCACTGCTGCGCTGTATAATTGGTTATATGGGGTCTATCATTAAAACAACAGATAGCAAGGGCACTGAAGCTTTGGCTGGATGCAGGCAATAACATGATAGCCATAAAGCCACAGTGGGTAAAGAACACAGCCATGTCTGGCTCAGCCATTATGGAGAGTCTTTGTTATCCAAAACCTGTGTTTTATCCTATTGATTCACAAATGTAGTTAATATGAACCTTCTTCCAAAGGCGTGTCATCCAGAGTCAACATCATTAGACATGGGCTTTGTGAGACTATTTCAGTTTCTCTAAACTTTTTATATGTCTGTTCGTCCTCTTTAGTGTTTTCGATCATTGGTCAACTGACAACCTTTTTGCTTCAATGTCTGCTTTATGTGTTTCATATTATTGTAAATTGATTGGTTGTTGAAAATGAAAACATTTCAATATATCACCTTGAGTAAACAATGATAAACTAATTCAAAAAGCAACTGATAGATTCTTATTGGCTTCAGGCCGAATTTTAATATAGTGATTGTACAATTTATGATTATTCGGACATCAATAGAACATCTTCTTTATTTCAAGTTAGATCTCCTTTTGAATCCACGTCTCAGGTCTCTTAAAGCTCCTTTAATTTGGGGAATCAGTAACGGTTAATGCTTCCAAATATACAAATTTGGAATTATCATCCGAAGCCAGCATCATTTTACATGGGCTTTATACGACATTTTCATCTTCTTTTCCCAGTCTTTCTATGTGTCCATAAGTCCTCTTTATTATCTCAATGACTGCTTTATGAAACCACTCTTCGAAGGGATTGAACACGAGGGCATGCAGAAAATATTTATGTGGATGATAAATTAAAGTGGACACTCAAAAGTTCAAGCAATGCACAAAATATGAGGAAATCCTTCTGATATTGATATTGATATCTGATATAATGGATTTTACCTGTTTTTATCTCATCAATGAACTTAATAAGCATCTGTAATATTTTGTGGGTTACATTTCAACTGTAATTGCTCCCAAATATAAACATTTCGTAGATATGAACCTTCTTCAAAGAATTATCATCCAAAGTCATTCAACATGGGTGTGTAAAATAAGACTTTCCATACGACGAGAGGCTGTTGAATAAAATGGACCCTCGAAACTTCCCTTTACAATGCAGTCAGTCACAAAGTATGAGGACATATTCTTGATGTTGTTAAAGTGTTTTAAAACTTAAGACTTCTTTAGTTTGGTAAATTAGTTATTATAGTTACCAGGATTTATATAATCAGTGATCTCAAATCTTTAGTTCATTACATGTAAAATAACCCAAATGAATCCCGTTGACTTCTCACTACAATATTTATGATTGTCTGATTCGGCTGAAAGCAATAAATGAAATGTGATTTACACTTGATCCCTCTAATGTTGACAAATGGGCGTGAATCTGTACGTGTGTGGCCCACAAAGTGTAAGAGAATCCTGAGATTCCCACTTTTGACACTCGCATGAATTATTCTCAACAGGTTGCTCTCCACACCCAAGACCCTCCGGACTAGCATTACTGTCTAAACACAGGAGAGGGTAATTGAGCATTGATGATCGTGTGTGTGTGTGTGTGTGAATACATGACAGTTAATGTGCATGCATGCAGGCATCATCCCTGTGTGTGGAATGCTGCAGGCATTGCAAGCGTTCTATTCTGTTGGTGTGTGATGTTGGTGCATTGCTCCTTCACGTGCTGCAGGGAAGAGCCAACAAAGAAGAGCAAACAACAGTGTGAGGATCAACTGTCCTATCTGAGGTACCACACATGCACGTGCACACACACACATGCAAACACAAACGCACGACCTTGCCTGGTGCCGTGCATGCCAGTGGCCCTGAAGGTCATCACCACCTGTTTGATACAATAAAAAATCTAGTGTTACTGTTGTGGAAGTTATTGGAGATAGAGTTTCATTGTGTGTGTGTAATAGTAGTGCAGGTGCATGCAGGGAAATGGTCAGACGGGTGTAATATTATTGATAGGGAAGCATCAGTCTGCACTTTATGGCTATTTCATTTCATTGTCTTTCGGTGGGAAGACATTTATTGAGACAATGTTGTTGCAGAGAAAAAAAGGTTAATGAAGAATATAATGAGTCGTAATCCGCTGCAGATATTAATTGTCCGCCCAACATAGAGGTCAGGACATGGCCTGTCAGCTCTGCTCACAGATAGAAAATCAATTGCTGTGAGAAGAGAATATCTTTTTCCAGAGAAAGTCCCTGGCTGAGGTTTTTGGGGATGGTTACCCTTAATGACTTAATCCACAGTCTCAGTGGTCTCAGCTCTTTGTGTGTGTATGTGTGTGAGTGTAATCCTCGCTGTGAGATAGGAGCCCAGAGCTGACCTCACTGTTTGGTTTCACAGGGTCTCCGGGGGCCCAGGGAGGTTTCTGGGGCCGGTCCTTACAGCAAAGCGGTCTAAAACACTGACATGCAGGCCAGGGGTCCGCGGGGACCGCCGGGCCCCGGCTCCTGTTACCGCCGGGTTAGTCACGCTCTGTGAGATTTATGTGTGGAACGGTAGTGAGGGCTTGGGTTGCACGATACCACCAAAGTGTCGCGATATTAATCCCCTGCAGTATTGAACTTGTAATGCCAAAGATGCCCAAGTATCACAGCTTTGCCCATGTATCTATTGCACATATCACAATGTATGGAAGACTAACTTATGTCATTGTCTGCCCGATGTCAATACAAACACTAGGAAGTACTATCTGTGGTGAATTTTACTTAATTCACATTCAGCCCCTGCATCACTTTTCCTAGGCGCAACTTCTGTTGTCAGATATATTAAATTATGCAAGCAAAGTGTGGTTTAATTAAACCTCCACGCTTTAATTAACTCAAATGAAGTTAAATTCATTTTAGCCTTCTCCTCCAAATGGCCTTTTGGTGGGAAAAAAAAAAAGTAATAATGGAAAGAAGTTGAATTCTTCTTCTTCTGTGGTTTGTAGGGATTGAAAAGTACTTAAAGTATCAAAAAAAAACATTTTGTGTTTTTGATATTGTTATGCCGTCGTTTTTGACTTTTTTGGGTGAAACATAATGTTTCGTATCAACGTGTCGTTATCGTGTGTAGACTTTTAGGGCTGAAATATCATTTTATAGTTCAAATTATTTACAAGAACACGCTCCAATATGCACCTTCTCCTCTCCACACACCAGAACTGTCGATCTCTTATGATATCAGTGACTCTGAATGTGGTGAATAACAACTGGCACTACCTGATTATGCATCATTGATTGAATAACCCCTGTAGTGTCGGCTAAGTGGTACAAACGACACTGGCAGGAACTTGCCTCCAAATAACGCAGACGTCAATGTCGACACATTCTCAAACATCATAAATTCCTCCCTCAGATTTTTGCTGGCATTGTACCATCAACACAAATTCCTGTCCGATGTTTAATCGGAAAAAAGATTTTCCCTTTTATTTTTCACCAAGCACTGATTCAGATGTTGCTCAGCAGACGCTTTCACGCGCGTTACGACGACGAGCCAACAAAAAAATGTGACAACATATCTTCATGGTGAGACCACACAGACAGATAACTGGATGTGTGGTGGTCGTTTTTAAAGCAAGCACTTGTCCTGGCTGACATTTGGACAGGCCGCTGGTTAATGTGTTGTTTCACACTGTTTAGGGTTGATAGGGTGGGCTCGTGGTGTGGATGGAGCCAGGCGGGACCACCTCTCTGGTGGCTGACCCTGGTTGCTCGGGGCAGGGGGACAGGTGGAGCGGGACCCCCCATACTTAACCGTGGACCTCCAGTAGAGAATGCTTAGTCCTGTTTCCCCAGGTAGATTATCACATTGGGATTTCTTATATATATATATGTATACGTTCATATTGTGGCATTCAAAGTTCAAGTATTTCCATCCAGTTTCCATGAGTTTTGAAATATATTCATTCAGGCATTAAATACCTATTGGAAGCTGTATTGTTGTCTAAACAGAAGCTGTATTATTGCACCTCGTTCTTTGTGTAGGAGGTTTTAGCATCCCCGTGTTACATTGAGGAGACATAAGGGCTGCACACACGCCCCTGCTTGGATGCAGACCACAAACAGGCAGCATAAACAATGCAGAGTCTGCCTTGTGTTTTATCTCCTTGCCACCCACAGTTTACGCCAGCGGGGAGCTGAAACTTTGCGCTGCCCGGGGTTCATCTCTAAGCCCCCCCAGCTAATCACCATACCGGAGCCCAGCACAGAGCATGGCTCCAGCCCATTAGAACTAAACCACCCTCTGGCTCCAAGTCAAATTATCAAAACACAAACTGTAACTTTAAACTGCTATTAGACATTATTATTTCAGTTTCCCACCAACCCAGTTCCGCTGCTGGCTGAAAATCAAGCCAGCTTCGTCTGTGTGTTCGCCCCTTTAGAGGATTTCAGACATTGTTTTAAGAGAGCAGCGCTGATGTTTGAGACCCTCGTGCTCATTTGGACATTCTTTGTGAGTGAGGAGTTCCTTTGGGGCCGATGTTTGAGTTTTGAGTCATTTCTTCATGCTTCTCTAATGGAAAGAAGACGGTCAGGATGATGAACAATAGGAGGGAATGGAGTCATCTTGGACCAGTGATTCCTCTCTGCTTTTCTTTGGCACAGGACTGACCTGCTTGACCCATTCTTAACAGTGCTTGACAAAGGAATGTACATCTTTACTCTGTGCAGCAAAGGCAGATTAGCGCCCTGAATTCTTCATTATAGTCTTTATTTAGTCCTGTGAAATAGATTATTCAGCAGCGACTCACTGATTGCAGAGCTGTTCTCAATGCTCCTCCCACCTTCTCCTTACTGGATTGAGGCAGATGAAAGGCGACGTCAGTGGTTGTTGGTTGTGTTTGTCAGACATGTTTTCCTTGATTCCCTCTCCCCGTGTGGTCCCCGTTGGCCTGCTTTCAAAAACAGCCTCCCGAGCCCGGGGAGAGGTGGCCGCTCGGAAAGGAGCTCAACACAGCAGCTGAGTCTGTGCATGTGAGAATACTGATCTCAACATGAAGAAGAACGATCCCGCCTCGACCATGTGCACAAACTCACTGTGTACTGAATCATGCAGCACGCAGTGTCAAGCTGATCGTAGTGTCATAAACATATGTTGTATTTAGATAATCCCACGGATTATAAAGGGTTTTCTTTAATGGAGGCCAAGTAATGAAGGAATGTGGCCCTTACGTGACTGCAGCAAATGTTATTATGACATATTATCGACGTCAAGGTTAAAAACATGCTGAATTAATTGAAAATACCTTAAATAACATTTGTTAACAGCATTTCTGTTCCAACATATTTCAACATGTACCTTGCACCTGCCTCACACTGAAATATAGTGTTGAAATCTTGTCGAAACAACAGTTAAATGTAACCTTGATGTATAAAAAAGCTTCAATTTCAACACATTTATCCCAGTTTCAGCTAAGCTATGTTTGTCCATGTCCATGTGCTCCATGCTAACTAGGCTTACTAGGCTTGCATTTTTGTGACAAATAAAGATGTTTGCATTGGATTCATACATTTATAGCTGTATAACAACCATTATTTTTCTCTATCAAAAGTAATTTAAATTATTATTGTGTTATTTTTTTAACCAATTTCCTGCAAACACATAAGTGTTAGCATGTAGCGCTAGAGCTTACAAGCTACCTGGTGGGTCGTCGGTGTTAACGTCCCTCAACAGATTCTGCGTGTAAAGGCCTGGGTGTATTATTTCAGCTTTTGTCATCTAGTTTAGGGAATATTTTCCTTGTCAACAAAGGTCCTCACCTGGGAAATGGTCAGTAGAGGCAGAGGAAGGAGGTCTGGCATGGTGGGTAAAAAGGGAGGCGCTATAGGACAACCTGGGTAAACACAACAGGGTCATCTGGAGTTCAAACCCAGGAAACCTGCAGTATGGTAAGGTCCCACTCTTTCTTCTCTCTCTGTTATTCTGTCTCTTCTTCTATCCGTCAAACACCTCTAAAATTACCTTGGTCACCACAAGGGTCCCCCTTTACCTCTCCTGGCTTCTGCCTTTTCCTCACATATACCGTGAAACTTTTCCATTACAGTGAAATAGTACTCTGCAGAGATAGATGATGACTGTATCTGAATATTGTAAGTGTGTACGTGCACGTGTTATTGAAACCATTGTGCCAGGTGAGATATATCCTCGGAGACACTCCTGGACAGAATGTGTGGAATTTCAAAACCCGTCTCCCGCTGCAATGAGTACGAAGATGATTTGCACCCATGCAGCCCCAGCTTTATATCACCGCAAAGAAGTCTTCACTGTGCCCCCGGAGTTAAAGTTACATGATGAATGACAGGGCAGATCGACTTTCCACTGCAGCGAGACACTGCCGCCCTTGAGACAGTGCCGGAGGAAGAATTGTTTCACAGCCGGGCCAATAGGACATCAAGATAAAGAAGAAGAGGATGTGGAGTGTGAAACTTAACAACAGATAACAACTGATACAATACATTTCTTTAAGTGATCGTGCTTTATCTCTTCCCGAATAAATCGATCTTCAAAACCTAATTATCCTGAGGAGAATATGAAGAAGTGCGAGGAGGGGTTCGGGGGTGGGTTGGGGTTAGAGGGGATCGGGATGTCACTGCTCCGCCGAGCCTTCATTGAGGACTTGATGGATGCTCTGTAACCAATGGAGATAGAGTGCCCCCATTGCCAGAGCGAGCACACAATCTTCTCAGCAGATTAACTTCCATTGATTTATAGAGATTTACCTCAGGAAAGAAAACAGCTGGCAAAAGGACAAATACCAGAACTGGCAAGGGATAAATTCAACAGGAGAGAAAAAGCCAGCTTATTTGTTAAAAAGATGATTGTTATCAACGTAAAGCAGATAGAGGACAGAATTACTAAGCAGGCGGTATATGACAAAGAAGAAGAAAACAACCTTTACGCTAAATTAATGGACTTTTTAATTTTATTTTATTTTATTTTGGCCACTTTGGGGCTGCGGAACAAGCTGGAAACACAACACTACACACACAACACATATTATCATCTTATAAACTTGATATGGCAAACAGCAATTGTCCAATCATAACTAGGCTCAGCAGGCCTGTCAAGCTTTCCAGGGTGATGTCTTTTTTTTAACCTGTCCAAAACCAAAGAAACAAGAGCAAGAGTGTAAGGAATGGATCAAACAGTGTGTTTATTTGCTCTAACATGAGCTACAATCATTAGCATGCCTGGCTAACTAGCTTACGTTCAAGGCCAAGGAGCACATCATGAACGAAACTGGTCCTGGATGCTATAAGACTTGAGGTTATCGTTAGCATCTCTGTCCTGGGAAGTTTATTCTCCTCCTTATCATTACTTGGTTCTCAGTAAAAACTCACCTGGGACAGTTGTCATTGTAGGCTACAACATGGACAGCTGGCTGGAGTGTTTGTCCACTTCTGCCCTGTATGAAGGACCCATGTTTAAAAAGTGATTAAGAATTTCGAGTCATAATTCTGTCAAAGTTATTGTAAACTGCATATGTGCTGTGTGAGAATGGAAAGCTTGACAGGTGCAGCAACAGCGACTGGGGGGGGGGGGTGAAGCTTAGCGAAAGGTCAGTTTCCTTCCTGTACATCAAGCAGACACGGAGTTGCTAACTTTGCAGGCAAATACAATGAGCCGAAAGAGGCTAACAAGCTCCATAGACCTGAGAAGAACAGCTGGTGATCATTTTCTGTCACCAGGAGTGACTCTTGCCACATTGCACATTGTAATTTGATTCACCGTGAACATAAGAGATATTGATTAATGTAGTTTCACCAGGTACCAAGGCCATGACTGCTTTATAGAGCCAACATTATTTATTATTTATTCTTATCAGGTGTGAAATGGCCTTGCTGCTAAGTACTGATTTCACAATTTTATCTGGGACGCTAATAAACCTGCCAGAGGTTAGAGATGTCTGGGGAGGCTGAATAATTCAGACTCGGAGAGGAAGCTATTAAGTATAGATTATCTGAGAAGCTGAAATCAAAAGAGGGGAGATAATGTTGGAGTCTGATGGCAGCTACAGAGGAAGAAACCCATGTGGGATTTACTTGGACAGAGGCAGAAAAAGACTATAGCTATGCCTTGTTCAGCCAAATTATGTCTCCTTTCTCTCACCCATATTCCTACTGCTTCCCCTCCGCTATTAACACCCCTCCATTAGAGTGAAATATCAGATGTGGTCTAACATGAACATTAACAGAGCTCCCATGACATCAGCTCCAGGCTTTGGCCAAAAAGCTTCAATCTTTGGCACAAAAACATCAACTCAGCAAGCATCTTATTTGTGTGTGCTTATAGAGTGAAAGTATAGTTAGGGTGTCGTCTTGTTACTGTAGCTAAATAGCGTTTTTAGTGTACTTATAATTCCTTGAACATTAGACTTGGAGGAGTACATTTTTCTTTTATGTGCATTTTGACTAAAGTGGTGTGCTCCTACCTTTAAAACTGCATCCATTACAGACTATAAATGTTGTCCGCTCTCCATAAACATCAGAAAATTGGCAGAGAGTGAAGCTTTTGCAGAAAACAGTTTGTCAGCAAAGAAAACTAGAACCATCTGGGTTTTTTTGGGTTTTTTTGGTGTATTTTTTGTCCAATAAAAAGGATCATTTAATTAAGTAAAATACGCAAAAAGCCGCTGTATTTCTACAACTTTGGTTGGACAATCTAGTGATGTTTCCATCTGTTGCTTATCATGAATCCACAGCCTTGTTGTGTCTGGACATGGATCAAGTTCAAGTCAAATTGCACATTAAATTAAGTCATAACATGTCACAATATCTTTAAAGCAAATAAATAAGACAGGTTGTTACAAATCATCCATCCGCATGCGTGTGTTTTTGTTTTCTCAACCTCCAGACAAGTCAGGACAAGTCTAGTCATGTCATGCCACTTCAGGGGACTTGCATTGACTCACAAGTGACATCACGTAGGGCGTCGCACTAAGTCAAGTTACATTAGTCCAAGTCATGTGACATGCAGTAATCTTCATGTTACAGCATGTCGCACTACGTTATAATTGATTAGGGTTACGTGATGTGTAAAGTTAAATTAATCACATCTCATTAAGCTGCATCGCATCTCTCTTCAGCTGTGTCCGAAATCACCCCCTGTTTACTATATAGTGCACTATATTTACTGTCCGCCATTTTAATTGAGTATCCAGATTCAGAGTGTGAAACGTACGCTCTCTATAGAGCCCTAAAACATTCCCGCCATGCAATTAATGAATTAATGCATTTAATAGATGCAAAAATAACATTCATGTGACACTAAACCTGTCAGAAGTACAACAAATCAGTTAAATGTCTAAAATGAAATACAGATGATCTGTACTCAAGCTAACCTTTTAGGAAAGGCGTGTTTTACTACACGCATGTCCGCCCTCTAGTTATAGACTGTGTTACTGAGGCCCAGAGCCTCTGATCAGAAGTCCAAAGGGACCTATGATTCAATATTTGTTCAATAGCAGCTCATACAGTAGTTCCCTCCTGTACTAGATGCAGCTGTAGTTGTGTTTAGGTGTGCCTCTCTGCGCCTTGTGTGTAATAATGTTACACGGCTACTGCTCGACAGATGTGCACCTCTCTCCTTCGGGCTCACACACACACACACACATACAGATGTGCACGGAGAGAGAAGCCTCCTCTCTCCCTCCTCCCTCCTCAATATCCTTCCACACCTTGTTGATGGGGCCGGAACTTTCCTGTGTTTCGCCGGGGTGGGCCCTGCTTGACTCATGGGGCTGAATGAGAGGGGTCGTGACCCGTGCCATGAACTGCTTCCTGTTTCTGTTGAAGCGGTCTTCCGAGGCCTGTGGTGATCACAGGAGAGGCTGGCGGGCAGCCGGAGCGTATCCGTTTTGAGGTGATGCTGCTGCAGTAAAAAAAACATACATCAACGGAGCAGTAGCTGGAACAGGAGATAAGGGAGATAGTGAAATGCTGTTATTTACTGCTATGAGGGCTACAGGGAGTAATATGTTCCCTCTGTCTGATGTTAGACTGGGGGTATTGTGGAGTATTATTAGTAGTATTGTTTCTAACAGTTATGATAGCATTGTATTCAGCAAAAATATTTCCCTCTGTCTTTTAAAGGCCACGTGACTCCTCAGATTTATCTTGAGACTCCCTGAGAGAGCTGAAGTCTCTTCATGGTGATGTGACTGCTGTGCAGAGGAAGAGGCCACGACTTTTACGGCCATTACTTGAAAATAGAGACCTGAAAAGTTGCCTTTTTCTTTTCTTCAAACACCAATTAAAACTGTTTGCTTCATCATTGATGCACCAAGCAGGTGGACAAGAGATGCCATCCTGAATATAGGTCTATGCAAACACATATTTGTCATGTGCCTGTCAAAAACAAGAAGAATAACAAAGATGTTTTCCTTGCTCTTGGAAAGTTGACTCTTGAGTAACCTGCTGTAAATCTCAGCCTCAACCTCAGAAATACATAAAACCTGTTTGTCACATACATTATTATTCAAAGCTCAGAAAATCAATGTTTGTTTAGGAAAAACGTCATTAAAACCACAAATCACAATGTTTACGCCAATAATGGGGCACTTTGCAGCAATTACAGATTGGATCTTTAAATACACAGTGCACGCCAGGTTTATGTCTTATCTAACAAACCCAGTCGCCTTATTCGATGGCTCCTTTGACCTCCTTATGCCCTGCTGACATCTGTCACGCGCTGATTTAGGATTATTTTTAAATCAAGAGCTGTCGAGGTTTGACGGGACGAGGATGGGGTACCCGTGTCCCTGGAGGCCTTGTAAATCTGGACAGTTTACTACAGAGAGGGGGAGGAAAGCGGCCCTGTGCTCTCCTTGTCCAAGCCCGGCGTAATCCCACCACTTCCTCTCCTCCGCTCTGCTGCCCGGGCTCACGCCGTAATGCATTTTCTGTAACTAACAGCCGTTGTTTCCCGATTGTCACGCTCCCATCCCTTTCTCCTGGAATGTGTGTGTGTGTGTGTGTGTGTGTGTGTGTGTGTGTGTGCAGGATAGGGTGTTGGGGTTTAGAGCACTCTGCTGGCTGGAGAGCTGTGGAAGTGGAGGAAAAAAAAAAGAAAGACTGGTAGTAGAAGGTCTGGAATTGCAGTTAATATTAACACTACCCTCCTCCATTACCGTTTACCACCTCCTCCTCCCAACAGCTCCTTGCCCTATGACTGAGCTCTGGCAGCCAGGCGGGGTGCTGCAACGGGGGCCTCCTGCTTCCGTCACGCTTGCCCCCTCCCTCTCCCTCGAAACAAGAACACATGGATGTCAAGTCCTCTTGTGCTGGCAGTGTCCAGCCCCTTTCAACAGCCTTTACTCCGTTTAATTAGCCATGTCCCCCTATCTCTACATATAGGGTGCATGACAGGCCAAAACACACACATACTCGACACAGGCTGGCACACTGAGCTTGGCAGCAGTCGGAGGGCAATCAATTCACACTCTTCTCCCTCAGTAACATTCTTCACAACACTTCCTGACAGGCCCGAGTCAAGTCCCAGCTCCTGCGCTCCACAGCACTTAGTGAAGCTGACTAGGAGGTCAAATCCCTCTGAGGAGCGCAACAGGTTTTTGGGACATTCGCCAACCAAGCCCCTTAAGTGATGAAAGTATCGACAATAAAATTCACCTGCCCCCCCCCGGCCCCCCCCCGTTGCTGATGTTGACAGACAGTCTACTGAATGTCAAGTGATAAAAGATGAGTCATCACCGAAGGTCACCAGCAGGGTCAGAATAAGATAAAATGCTCTTTAAACAAAGAGATGTCGGTGTTTTGACTAAATGACTGAAGCAGTCATAGTTCAGCTCAGCTGATTTAGTGTTTTAGCTGTACACAACCTCCTGTTGGCAACCACTTTTCTGCCTTTGAAAACAAAGAAAGTGGCTCCTCACGGCTCAAAACATTATTTTTCTCGTTTTGACACTCATGTGTTGTTGTTTTTTTATGTAACCATCTTTCAGCATCTTTTAAATTATCCTGATGTTATAAGCTTTTGTTTGTTGGAAAATGAGACAATCTTGGTGAAAAGGATTTAACTCTTCTCACTGTTTCCAGATCAGATCCATGGATGGTTGGGGGGAGGTTGTGCATTGCTGCCACTGTCTTTTTTTAATATCACCACTGGGAGATGAGGGCATGGACAACAAAATGTACTGGGGCTCCATGCAGCGTTTTATTAAGCTCATCATCATCACTATTACAGGTGAGCATTCAAAATAATATACAATACACAGCTAGAAGTAAAACCAGCCTCTATTGTAAACAAATATCATGCAACTTAAATTCTGCAGTCATATATATGTGATGATAAAATCAAGGATTAGCCACATAAAGCTGAGATATTACTAAATTAAATTCATTATCACTAAACATAGCTTTAACCAAAGCGTTACCATGGAGCCATTAATCTAAAAGGGACACACAGATGATAATGGTGCTCACGTTCTCATAAGTGAATCTTGCCGTATTCCTTTAATCATGACGTTAAAAGAAACAACAACAAACGTGGCAGGAATGAAAGATAACCTCCATACTTCAAAGCTGTCTGGAATCCCGCCTCAGAGCACTGTGAACTCTAATAATCTGCTCAGCCCCGCTGCACAGGAGGTGAGGCTCTCTTGTATGAACTGTGTGTTTTCACTAAAATAGATCCTGGCCGGCCAGGCTGACCCCTGAGGAGGGGGGTCACCACAGGTCCTCTGCAGGTTGTCGCAGGGAATCAGAGCGCCGCAGCCAGAGCTGAGGGGTAAAGGTTGAAGGGTGTGCGAGGTAGCCTATGACCTCCTGATTTGGCTTGGGCGTAACAGCCGAGCTCTCAGGGGGAAACCCCTGCATGACCCGGCTCACCCTGTGAGCAGGCCGTGTCCAGCGCCACGCTGCCACCGCCACACTGCCTGCACAAAGATGGAGGGGGAAAAAGAGGCGAGGCGAGGGGAGAGGCAGATTTTAATGGGAGACAAAGGTTCTGCGGTGTGAGCGCACTGGGACTAATTCCACTTTAGTTCAAGTCTAGGTTAAATGCATTGGGAATGAGTCAATGCTGGCCGAAGAGAGTGTGACTAACAGAGCGGGTCAGTAACGGGGAGCCCTTTTCTGGCTGCTTTCAGACCAAAAACAGGCTGAGAGGAGAGCGGGCGAGGCCTCTTTGTGAAACAGATGAGATGAATCCATCATCAGCTCAATATTCTCTCTCAACCCTCGACGGTAACGAAGGGTACTTTAAGGGAACAGGCGGGGGTGAAACTAAGTGCAGCGTGGGATTGTGGAATAAAGAGAGACCTGGCTTTAAAGTTGTCATCAGCAGTCACGCCAGACTTCTGAAATGTTTACTTCAAACATTCAAGTGACGGCTCATTTGTGATCATTGTCCTTTCTCACAAGCGGTTCGAGCCAACAATAAAATGTTTGAAACAATAAAACAATTCGGACAAAGAAGTAATTTGCAGGAAAGTAGTAAAAATGAAAGACTGCTGAAAGTAAGACCATTTGCTTTTTTCTGCAAAGAGAGAACAAACTAGTCAGCAAGTGATCCCAGGTATGGTCTTACATGACTTCGAAAACTAAAATCCTCACGGATGAATCCAACATCTGCTTTGTCTGTTACACCAAAGACCAAAGAGAACAGTGTTCAAAGCTGCAGCCTGTAACAAGCTGCCTTATGCATACACACACACACACACACACACACACACACACAGACACACACACACACACACACAGACACACACACACACACTTTTATACATGCAGGATTGCTGACTGTTAACTGTCTGCAAAGCTTCGCTCAAGACGAATGAGACATCCTCGATGATTGCGGTGCTCTCTTCATGGAACAGCTCATAAACAGATTTCAGAAAACTAGAAATCACTTCGGAGGAAGTCTAGAAAGTGTAGTTTGAACGGTTTACACAATCTATCAGGGCTTGTTATTACCTTAAATATGTTTTTCTCTGCCTAGAGGGCTCTTATGTTGCCTCTCTCAGTCTGTTAAAGTGTTGTTTTGAAGATTTGAACGTCATCGCTGTAAGTGTGAAAAAGGGCACTGCTGAAAACTGTAAGAATGCTCAGTCGGCATCCTGGGTAGAAAGCAGATGTAATAAACACGCACACACACACACACACACTAATATGAATGTCTCGTCATTTACATTAGCTGCTGGAGCACAGTGGGTGTGGGGGTGGAGAGCAGGAGCTCGGTGTAGTTCAGATACCCAAGCAGAGATAAGGGATAAGGGGCCAGCTAGCCTGGCTCTGTCCAAAGACAACCACGTCCACCTGCCAGCATCTCTACAGCTCACTGATTAACACGTTATATCTTGTATTTTTTACAAAAACTGTAGAAGTGACAGTTCGCCATTTTATGGGGTTATGTGACCAGACTATTTCTTGGCCTGGAGCAGTTGTCAGGCAACCAGCGGAGACTTCAGGAAGTTACTGGGTCTGGTAACTTCCTGTTTCCAATCTTTATGTTAAGCTAAGCTAAGTGCTGCATATGGTGGTAACCATATCCTCATCATATTTCCCAGAATTAAACTACTACTACTGCAACTACTGATTATTCCTTCATCTATTTATTTATTGGTATGTTTTTCATCTAATTGATTGTTTAATCTATAAAATGTCAAAACACCTAAGGTGACTTCCTCAAATTGTTTGTTTTTTCTTACCACTTACAGTTCAAAACCCAAACTATGACCCATATTCCTTTTACAATCACATAAAACAGAAAAAAGGCAGACGTTTTGCTCTAGAAAGGATTTAAACAGCTAATCGAGTATCATAATTGTTGTTGATTAATTCTCTAGTGATTGATGATTAATCCACTAATTGTTTGAACACTATAAGACATGAAACACTGATTAATTAGGATGTTTGACATTGGTAAATTAAAAAAAATGGGATTATAGAACAAAAGTATTGCAAAAAGCATCATTTTGGCATTGGTACCAAAACTCATCATATTGGCAAAGCAGACAATAAAAAAGTAATACATCCAGCTCCTCCTTCAGACACACACACACACACACACACACACACATGCTCATAGTGATCACCTCCCCTCAAGGACAATGCAACAGATAAGCAGCTAGCCCCTCATTATCACTCTCGGCCCAAACAGCGGCGCGTCGCTTGGCTAAGCTGCATTTCCTCTCCTCTGAGGCCAACATTTGTTGCTGCCTGCTACTGTCCCCTGATCCTCAGCCGCTGGCACCCTCAACCAATTGTTGTTTACTCATTCAGGGCACTGAGGCTCGACGAGGAGTCGACTGCTGCAAGGAGGAGGAGGAGGAGGAGGAGGAGGAGAGCAGTGGTCAACATAATGAACATCCCTCCCTCTTTCTTTTTCGCTGTCTTTTGTTTCTGCAGAACGGAGGCTGAAAAAGAAACTTACTGTACTGTAGGCCGTACTTGAAGCCTATTTTGTGTGCGTGCATGTGGGTGTATTCATATGCTTTCATGTGTTAATTACAGAGTGTGCTCACGGAGGCGTCATGAGGAGAGGTAGGATTGAAGTGCAAGTGATGACAAAATGCATCCTGGCCTAGCGCCTCAGTGTTTGTGTGATTTGGAGACCGAGAGAGGCAGAGGTGTTAACAGAGGAAAGGCAGGTGCTAGGTTCAGTGTGTGTGTGAGTGTGTGTGTGTGTGCGTGCTCAGCCATAAAGGAATAAATCCTGCACACTTAATGATTTAAACACCCAAAGAACTACAACACTTGTTGTGCAAAAATAATTCAGACACCTTTGTGTTCTGAATCGATTTATGTCATTTACCATCGCAGCCCTTCATTTTCTAAACGACTAGAAGAGCAAATAGACGGCAGTGTAACTGAATCACAGCAGCAGCTTATTGAGACGCAGGAAAACAACCCAATACAGGTGCCGACATGTTGCCGATATCTTTTTATGTGTTACGTGTGGTATTGCAAATTCATTTTACTTCATTTCCTGCAGCCATGCATGAATCACTGAAAAATAATCCTGCAACTAGTGACCAGTTTCTTTTAAGACGAGCTTTAAATGTTAACTAACAGCTTCATTAATGGTTGATTAATAATCTCTCTTGCTGGAACAGTCAGTTCATGAATAAATACTCAGGAGTTTCTTAATAATATCAAATCAAATCTGCAGTTAATGAGTTATTAATATAACCTAATGAGTTTCTCACTTTCTATGAAGCCATCAGCAAATGTTAGTAAGTAAGTCATTTTTATAAAAGTCAGTATTTTTCAGGGTCAGGGTTTTTGATCTCCTAAGTCTGCAGTTATAAATGTCAATAAATAGTTAATAAATGGACGGCAGCCCTTTCATGGAAGGTCAGAGGTCATGTGGTCTACCTGCTGGACTGAAGAGCTAAAAAGACAAATCAAGTGTTGTACTGCAGGATATACACCAGCCAGAGGGATTTTTCACAACCTGGCAACCCAGACGTTGTTCTCAATAATATTAAATTAAATTAACTACTCTTCTAAACATCAGTAAATTATTTATTAACCATTAATAAAGACATTTGCCACAAACTTACAAACCCTTTATAAAGGATGGTTTATGAGAAAGTAGTACGTGATGTTGGTTACATGATTACTCTATTAATCTATGATTTCAGTATCTTCAGAATATAAAGATAAATAGGGTCATTTATTCTGAATACCTGTTGCAGTTTTATGTATGTATTACTGTGTGATTTACTGTTAAAAGGGCAGTTTCCTATTATGACAGTTGATACACACAAATTATTTTTTGAAAAAAAAAAGAGATCAAGAGACCAGTTTTCCCATCTCACAGAAAAACAGGCACAAACATCAGTTTTGACAGCTTCTTGCTCCTTCAGTCTCTGTTGCCGGCAGCTCGCTGCATTACCCACATTAGTTTCATCTCTGCTGTCAGTCCTTATTCCCTGCTGCAGAAAATACAGCCATTTCAAGAGGCACAGAATGTCACCGGCGTAGCATTGTGGCCTTTAGAGGTGAGGCAGTATGCAGGGGCAGAAAATAAACAGTAGTAAACAACAGTAGCAGTGGGGAGTGGGCTTCCCTGCTGTGCTGATTATTGGAGGGCTGTACACAGGCCCGATCCCCCCAGGGAGCTCA
The DNA here is from genome assembly GCF_043641665.1 of Enoplosus armatus. Lineage (NCBI taxonomy): Eukaryota > Metazoa > Chordata > Actinopteri > Centrarchiformes > Enoplosidae > Enoplosus > Enoplosus armatus. The sequence goes on along the minus strand of NC_092201.1, from coordinate 4,424,716 downwards.
CCGAGCGGGAACGGCTGCTGCTGGCTGCCCACAGAGAGGCCAACAACATCTGGGCCTCAGCTCAGCTTAGCTCACCTCATTACACTCCTGTTGTTGTGCTGGAGTGTGTTTGTGCATCGGCACTGGCAGGAATAACAGACAGCAGTAACAAGCAATCAGCAGAAAATGGGGTGCGATTTGATGTAAAAATGGGAACCAGGAAATAATCGAAAAGCATGTGCAAATAGGCTGTTTTTGTGTTGAGAGTTGATAAGTGAAAATTATATGTGCGAGGTATTCTTATCAGGGTAGAAAAGGCTGAAAAAATACAATAAAACCACCAACAACCATAATGAAGTTCTGAAATTTTGGCAGAGTGAGTTTCATTATACACTTTCACACACCTGAAAGTGGCTAAAAAGTTAAAAAGTGTCCTGGAACAAGAGTCAGCGTTGTATTAGTTTTTCTAAATATGTTGTTTACAAAGATTTCAAAGCAAAGTCAGCTGGGGTGCCATCGCTTGACTTCGCACGAGTTATTTATCCAAGCAAGGATTTATGTGCATTTTGAGCAGAAAGGGCTACAGTGTGGAATTATAATGTGATGTATATTCATTAATCATATATCTATTGATCTATAGGACTATGTGACACTTAGGAAATGGCAGCAAGCCAGTAACCTAATGGCTGCTGGTGAGGGAAAGTCTTTGTAATGCTGATTCATCGCTGTCTTCTGGCTCCCTCTGTTGGTAGAATGTGTCAATCATAAAGAAAAACTAAAGCAAATAGATGTTGAAAACTGTTCTAAACTGCTTGGAAAAGCAAAATAAGGTCAGCCTACAGTAAATGAAAAAAGCATTTCAGCTTTACTGAGTGAATCTTTCTCAGAACTTTTGTGTTTGAAAATGATTGTTCATACATTAAAGTTTTATTACCCATTGCACATCCATTAAATATGTATTTCTCTCTGAAAACTGATGACAGTAGAAGGAGCATGTGTAAATCATAAAACGAATGATGGGTGAAATCCGTTCAGCTGCTTCGGTTTCAGGATCCTGGTATTGTGCATGCTGACTCACTATCACACTGTCACAGCTTAGTGGGACACTTTAATACCATGGATTAAACACCTGTGCTTTTCCTGCTAAAACAAGTCAAATATTGTCCAGAACAGGCATATATTTTACCTTTCATAAAATACAAAACCGTGTACATAAGAATGAGTGAATGATGAATTGAATGGTTAATGAACCCATGAACTGAAAATATTTGCTAAAAAGTTTAAAATAACTAATATTTTCAAATCTGCTTTGCAATGTACAAAACTGATAATTATAGAGCAGTATATATGATATTAAGTTAAATACTGGTACTGTATTTGTTAGTTATGACCATCAAATTCATGTAGGTCATTTGTCTTGTCCTCATCCAGAGGTCAAAAGGTCAAGTTCAGTTAAAGAACAGCTTCATTTCTCAGAACTCTTATCATACTAGGTGCTAGAGAATTACACAGGTTACCATGTACTACAAGTCTTTTTGTGCTGTGACCAAGGAAAAAAAAAACATAACAGCTTGATGAAAAACTAGAAGAGGTTGTAAGTAAGCCATCTGTGCAGTTTTATAAATGAAAAAAAATGACAAATTAAATTCTTTGATCCTCCACTTTATTATGAAAATGTACAGTGAATTAACGGTAAGACTTCTGGTAGCGGGCACGAGCTCCAGGTCCACCGAACTTCTTGGACTCGCAGCGACGAGGATCGGCAACCAGCAGGGTCCTGTCGTACTGGATCAGGATGTCCTTGATCTCCTTCTTGGAGGCCTCATCCACATCTGCAGAAGGACAAAACACCCAAGGTTATTCTGCAAGTTCTTCTCTATCCAAAGTGTTACTACATATTTAAGTTTGTACAGAATACTGCATGTACAACGCAGTGAACACTGTACTATGTATATTCAGATTTTCGCATCCAAGCCAAAGTCACCTTTTGTAACACTAAAATAAACTTTCTCCTTTGGCTCTGAGCTCAAGAAAAGTTATGTACCTGTTAAACTTTGTTTTAAACACACCAACATATGACAGAATACCAGACTAATATCTGTAGTTTAAAAAAAAGTCCTGTACTCCGTAACGTTTGAGTGCTGTGTTGTATTTTAAGATAAACCGGCCTGATTTCTTATTTGACAAGCTGTCAGCTATGTTGAATGTCCACAGATCTGTAGCCTCAGTTAATGACCACGCATCAATGTTACCATCAGTGAGCAGGTCATACCACTTCACATCAAAAATATCTGGACTACTTCTTTAAGCAAGCAACTTTGCTTAGAAACAAGAATAAAGCATTTCATACACATCTTATAAATACACCACTGAATGAAAAACACTCCCCACGCATTCCAGATTGTTTAGTTGGAACATTTACATTATTTCAAAAAAGCACGAGTGATGTTTGTGCACTCAAAATGTAATACTCACACTTCTGGTAGTAGGCAACCAGGGATTTGGAGATGGCCTGACGGATAGCTGGAAGACAACAACAAAAAGAAATAACAGTGAAAAAAACACACTGACAGGTAACTATGAAGCAACAAATTCATCACTGAGAAAAGAACATTCTGCTTACCGTAGATCTGTGCGACATGTCCACCACCCTTCACTCTGACTCTGATGTCAACTCCAGCAAAACGCTCCTTGCCAAGCAACAGCACTGGCTCCAGAAGCTAAAGAGAGAGCATATAGTGATGTGTCGACCAAACATTTTCAAAAACCATCAATAAGAACGAACAATCACTGCAACCAGGATATCTGCAGCATTATAGGTGTAATACAGAATACCACTGTGTCCTAGAGCATGCAACTAAATCCCTTCTAGCTTCAGGGGTACTGCTGCAGTGTGTAGCCGGACTTAAGCCATCTGTTTATTTGCAATAAAGATTGCCTTCAAATACTCAATTTTGTATGATATTATTGTCAGCTGTCAGGCCAGGAAGGACAGTAGGCCACTTTACATCGTCTTGAAATGCATAATGGGTTACAACTGACACCTATGTCAAGCTGCACAGCTCATCCCCCCCGGTCACTGCCCCATTCCACTATAGATGTTACAAATACTGCCCTCGATCAGACATGTGCATCCTGATGTTAACCACCTTTCTCGTGGGGACTCACCTTGTACTGGAGAGTGGCAGGCTCCACCATCTCCAGGGGTCTGCCGTTCACCTTGATCAGGCCATTCCCCCTTTTGCAGTGGGCAACTGCTGTGGCGGTTTTCTATGACAAACATTATCATCATTAGATGCCATTAACAATAACTGAAAAGTAACCTTTGTAACACCGTATTTTAGTTAAATTACCCACAAACACACATTATGTTTAAGTCCTTGCATCCTATTTTCCTCTAAACATTCAGCTGATGAAAACTCGTAGTTTCTCGGAATAATTCGGATTCAGGGTTGTTGACAGTTTCAATTTAGTCAGGAGTTAGTATTATAGAAGTTAGTATGAGACACGTGAGCTAAAATGAACGTTATCATCCTCTTTCAAGTATCAGAAGCCCAACAGCTAGCAACCGGGCTAGCTAGCTATGCTAGCTCTGATCTAAGACACATCAAAACCGACCGGTGCATTAATTTTACGAGTACTGAACAATCACGTACAAAAGCAATAGGGCTTCAAGCTAAGTTTCAGTGCGTTTAGAGCTATATCGACATACCTAACAGTTTAATTACTCGGGTACATCGGTGTAAAACTGGGACATACCACCGCTTCATGTTAGCTACTTTGGCTAATGTGCGCTAGTCAGACAGGGTAGCCATAACACCACACGTGGAATAAATTCTATATTTTACTTACTTTACGTCCAAAAACCTGGACAGATTGCAAAGGACCTTTAGCTGGCATGTTTCTGAAACACACAGGGAACAACAGTTACATTAGAAACCAGTGAATAAGTATAATTTATACTATTTTAACGGATCAGACTGAAGAACATACCGTCTTCAGCTAGGGTGCCGTACGGAGAGACCAGACGGGGTTCCACATGCCGAACATCAGGGGCTATTGTACGACACTTCAGACATGCTTTGCGGTAGGTTTTGCGACAGTTGCTCTCGCTCTACCGCCATTTTACATTTCGTTCTCATAAACCTTGCTGTTGGTGATTAAAGTACCTGTTTCTTGGTAGAAAATAGGACATTATTTACTAGAAATTACCATTTTGGGGGCAAATTGACTCACAGAATGCCGACCATGATGCAGACAGCTTTTCAGGTGCACCAATAATTCCTGAAAATTGTTTAAAAGGCGACTTTACAGTGTTATTTCCAGAAAGGTAACGTTAATGTAGTGAGGTCACACTGTATAGCTATATGGGTTTAACGTATGTGACAGATGCCATTATTCCCTTAAACAGGTCTTAATTGTGCTGTTACGTCCCAAGATCACCACTAGCCACGCACTGAAAAAGAGCACAAAAATGTCCCAAAGTAATCAAAAAGCTAATTTCTGGAGTAAAAACAAAGGGTCACAGACAAAAACACTGGTTTTGTAAACTACAGCAGACCATATTTAATTTCATTACTCAAAAAGTAATATCATATACCTAATTAAACTGTTGTGAAATACTTTTATTATTTCTCATATTAATGTTTTATACTCTGTGCTTTCTAAGAATAAATAGCATATAGTTATAACAATCCCAAGCAATGACTTCACTACCAATGACTGGTGGATGAAGCTTTAGTCACTGATGGCAAACTGATGTAAGTCCAGGCTGTTGAAAGCCCACAATGGAAAAATGGCATTTAAATGATGATTGAATGAAATGATTACTTAGTACTCACTTAACACAATCTACCATCCTGACTGTGTATGAGAAACAAAAACTGGTCAAACATTGAAAATGTGGAAACATTGAGTGTTTTTTGTATACATACTACCTGGAAAGATAAATTGCTTGTCCAGAGAAGGAAAAGTAGCTGTCTTAACAACAAAAAACAGTAGCAAAATGTGTTTATTGAACAGGATCTGCTGGTGCCAAATCACATTTTAGCAAACTATATACTGTAGATAAAGATTTTACACTGAAGTTGGATTATTTTTGTGAATGATATAATCCAGAAAATCAGAAATCATATCATATTAAAAAACCCTATAAACTGTGATGTGTCAATAGAAGTCGCAGTGCCCTTGTTAATGTAAGACTGTACTCATATTGTGTGTATAAGTGGGTCTTCTCCTCATCCACATTTCTAAATTCCTACACAACAGCACCCTCTGGTGTTTGTGAAATTAATAACACAATTTTAAGTGTGACATCATTGCCATCTCAGCTGGGGTCAAGGTTGTATCATCAACCAGATGCTGTCTGGCAGAAATCAGTGCAGTTACAGGCTGACAGTTTATATCAAATTATACAAACTGACTGTGTCTTGGTTTTATCGAACCTTATTTTTAAGCTTGTGGTGAGTCAAACCACAGGGATCATGTGGTTCAGCGCTGCTTGGGGCTGAAGAGCTTAGGGTCAGGCTATGGGAATGGGACATGACATGGGAAAAAGGAAGTGGGGAGCTTTTTGGACATCAAATATCAAACTGTAGTCCTACACAAGAGACAGTCTTTGATCTGACCACAATGTTGGACAATGTTGGACAATGTTGACGTGACTGAACTAGACCCTGCAGTTTGTGGGAGGAAACTGGCGCCAAACGTTCCCCTCTCTGCTTTCTCAAGGTTCACCATGGATGTGCAGTTGACAAAAATTGAGCCTTTGTGGTGATTAACTCAACCAGATTGATAAGAGGGTGAAACATTCTACCAGGCGCCTTCTCTAGAGCCTTGAGAGAAACACTTGTCAAGAATCTCAAGCACACACATCCTGCAGTCGGACGCTGGAGACGAGAGAAAAAGTGTCAGCTTCAAGGCACCGTCTTACCCTTAAAGGAGGGAAGCGCAGCAGGGCCATTCCTGGGTCAGAGAAGGACTGAAGACAGATAGCATCTTGGGAATCTGTATACAGTGGCGTGAGTCATGTGTGCAGTGTGCAGTGCCTACCTATGCCTGACATTTACTACAGCGAGGCTGGTGTTTATAGTGTCGGCCACGAGTGAACAGGCACCTGGCTTCTTTTATTGTCAGAGGGAATGCATACTCCCCTCGGGGCAGCCGGATAAGCCGTTCAAGATTGATAATGGTTTTTGCTTCTTTCAGCCTCGACTTCAACACTGCCCGGACTCCCAAATTCAAACCACAGTGGTGTGCACGGAGCCTCATTTGTGCGAGAGCATAGATTTAAAGGTTTACCTTAGACGCCCATAACATTCACCCATCTTCTCTCGTGGTGTTACCTTCCTTTTTTTTTTTTTACAGCACAGGCTTATGAACATTTTGGGAACAAAGCATTATTTTTAAAGTAGCATTAATTCCGTTTTTGGCCACTTGGGGACAGTGGAACAAGCTGTAGACACAGCATTGTCCTTATATAGTTGTTATGGTGAATATGTTAGCTAACTGTTAGCCAAAAATACATCAAGCAGACACAGAGCAGCATTAGCATTCATTTGGAGTCGTGTTTCTGGCCACCTGATGCATAAAAACCTAATATTCACTCTTCTTGTTGCTCAACTCCTGAGGGATATATCTGGCTCTTTAGCCACTAAAGGTGTCACTATGTTCACCAGCTTGTCACTAACTTTGTCTGTCTGCTGTTTTGTGCTGGGGAGGTAGCGTATGCTAACTTTGTCTGCTGTTTAGTGCTAGGCAGGTAGCGTACAGCAGGTTTATCAAAGTTTTTTTTTATTGCTGAAAACAAAATGAGGTTGATGAGAGTGAACCACAACAGTAAAGTTGCGGGATGTAAAACCTAAACAATAAGCTGAAAGATGCTAACATGCTCTGCAAAGCTGAGGGAAACGGCAGAGTTGAGTGATATTTCTCTGTTGGTTTGTCAATACAAGTTACGCCTTTTGCATTACAGTCATTTGATATAAAACTATTGTATAGTGCAGCTTTAAAGTAGCCTCTAAATTCACAAGGCTGCTTTCATACAGCAGCAGGAGCAGAAGAGTGAGAAAAGGTCTGTGTTGAAATGAATGAAGACATACAGTAGGTGTTTGGACCTTTTCCTAATGCTCTAGTAGTGACAAATGGAGCCTGCTCCATTGAAGAATCATTACATGAAGGACCCAGTCCAGAGCCCTATCTGTTGTTTTCTGTACAACACTCTCTCTTTTCGTTGCCCGTCCCCTTTCACTTTATGTGTGACAAGTCTGAGGAGTTTACAGATAAATGCAAGGGACGTAGCCGTAGACTGAGAGTGCCAAAATCTACAACAGAGTCAGGCAGACAGAGGAAGCACTGTGTGGGGACCCCGGGCTGGATGATAAGCCTTCAGATAAACCTGTGTTTGTGTTTGAGGTCACTAGGGGCACCCCGTCCCCGTCTGCATAGGAAACATGTTAAGGCCGCTGTATCGTCCCCGATTTCCTGCTGTGTTCGGCAGGCCTCTAAAGCATACAATCCTTTTGTGTTGCTAACTGTCAGGTTCATCTTACAATGTCCAGAACGCTGAACGATTTGAAGTTAAACACTCTCAGATTGTTGCTTTCAGTCGAGGTATTTTCAGCACATCTTCTGCCGAGGACTGAAAACCCAACACAATCACATTATAACTTACTCCGTTGACATGTGGCAGATAAAATCATAACGTTCTCCGATGATCCAAGACTCTTAAATCCCACATTTTTTTAAGGAGGCTGACACTGAGCTTCAGTGCTTTAGAAGAGGTGCAGAGCTTACAGAAGGAGGAGAGTCTGCAGTCATCCAGTAAAAGAGCTGGCAATAAATAAAGAACACACCATATATGTGCATTTCCTCTCCGCGGCCTTATGGAAACACATCACCTGGAGGCGCGACCCCTCGACCTTGTCTTGTCACAGCACTCTGAGCATGAGACAACGCTCTCAGATTTACAGGGGTGGAGATGCTGTTCCTGGCCGGCCGTAGCGTCTCATTTGACCATAATAGGCCTTGCGGTGGTTGAAAAAGTGTTGGCGGTAATTGAAGTTTCCCTGAGCAGAAGGAGAAGATCTGCTAAACCCGGTAGGCGGAGAGGCGGAGAGGGGCGCAAAAGGTTTTGTGAGGTATACAGAAGCGCGGTCACCAAGGCAACGCGGGAAAACTCTTTTGGACTCATGAGGCAGAAAAGTGTCTTCCCTGAGAATCAGCTGAGGCCCATGAATCTGCAAGTCAAGAGAATTATGATTCAAGGCAACAGGTCTTACCTTTTATATCCTTGTGCAAGGATCCATAAATAGCTCTCTCTATCTTACCGTTTTCCTGTGAAGTGTTCAAATGTACTAATATTCTCCATTTCATGACACATGATAATTCAGACTACTCAGATCTTTGTCTTAAATAATCAAAAAAAAACAGAAAATTATATATTCACACACATACTTCTGTATACTTTCAATCAAATCAACATACAGACAGAATATCCCTGAGCACAACACCTTCATTTGGTTTTTGACTGATATTTGTCAGCTTTTTAATCTTAAATTAGAGTTGTACATATGCCAGACCTCCCTCCTAATATATCTGTCACTTTCAACCTCTTTCTAAGAAACAACAACCCCAAGGTGGTGGACCAATGCGCCTCAAAGAGGGGGATTTCCTGAAACTGGCAATAAAGTCCCCCCCCTGGAAGTGAGAGGTACCAAAATGGTCTGTGCCATGGCAGCAGTAAATATTGATGTCTGCCTGAGTGGGTGACATCTCATAGCACTAAAATGTAGCCCGGTATTGAACCCTGGTTTGGACTTGAGCCCCTTCCATTAATTTGGCTATTTCAGCACGCGTTTACCACATAGCAATGGGCCTTGCAGCTGTCCCATGCTCTGTCAACTTCCATGTGGCCTTGGAGTTGGGGCCTCAGGATAATGCTGAAGTGAGCGGGCTCAATGGTGCAGCGGACATATTGTCTCTACTCCCAGAATGCAATGCTCAGCTCGGATAGTTGAGCTGGATCCAGATAACCTAAACGGTATGTGCTTTTTCCTTTCTTGAACACTTTCCTTTCAGTGCAATGAAAAACATCATGATGTCAAAAGAAGTTTGGAAATGTCAACAACGTTACTGCGAGAATCAGATTTACAGATGGCATTACTTATACTAACTAATGTGGGTCCGCGATGTGATCATTTGCTTTGATTAATGACTGAATTCCATTCGACTTCTTCAGTTTCGGAGTCCTGGTATTGTACATGTTGGCTCACACTGTCACACTGTCGTGGTTTACTGGGACAGAGCAGCGCCATCGTTAATGTGCTTTTCCTACTATGACAAAAAATCTGCCGTGAAAAAGGCCTGTTGGGCATCATTTTATTAATTGGGTAAATTGTGGACCTTCTTTCAACATTTCCTTTAATTTGTGTGTCCTAATCTGAAGGAAATTGGAAAGGAATATGAAGATGTGTAGTATGTCGTGTCTTTTACACACAGTTATGGACATTCCTAAAACCTATTAGATTTTTGTCTGCCATCAATACATAGATTTCATTGAAATATGTAAGATTTTTCCGTTTTTGACATATAACAAATGCTCTTGTGAATGAGACCAAAATGTTGTCCTTTTATTATGAAAAGAAATCTTCAGATATGAATTATTTTTAGTTCTTTGTAGTGCTTACAGAAAAATAGTTGGGGATATATGTCTTGAATCAACTGAAATATTCCAAAATATGGCTGATCACTTCACTTTTTCACTTTATCAGTACAATAAAGAAACCTCTGGGATTAAGCTAATTAGTTTTTTATATAAAACAAAACCACCTCATCCATCTGACAGACTGTTGAGATGCTGTGAGGAAAATAAAGTTTTTTAACACTTGTAACCAACCAAATTGATTTGAAATTGGGTTGTAACACGCCATCGGATTAGGTTCAGGAAAACAAAAACGATTCCATCGAGCTCACTCAAAGAGCCTCATTTTGTATTGCAGCAGGACGTATAGTTTATAGAGCAGGTTGAAGGGCTCAAAGCTGCACTTGAAACATTGAACTCATGGAGCTGATCTGGCAGTAGAGCAGGGCCAAACTTGCCAACATAACAGCCTTTCATTTGCCATTTGTCTGCGCTGTCGCACATGCACTGGTACTTCCCCTCGATCAATCTCACTCACGCACACACTCAGCTCGCCCACACAATCTGCTCCATCACCCTCATTCTCTTGTTCCATCTCGCTCTCGGCCTCCCCCTACTTACTTTCTGCGCGAGTGTGTGTGTTCTGCGTGTGTTCTGCGACTCTGGTCAGGGTTCATGTATGAGGCAGTGGCAGTGGGGTGAGAACGGGGCCATGTGGGGTCTGGCTGACATCGACAGTGATAAAGCCAGAGAGGGTCACCACTTTAGCAAAGCCTTCTTTATTCTTTTATTTATTCTCTTTTATTCCTTCCCCTCCTCCCTCCTCTCTCCAGAGTTTCTATCTGATGGGCTCTGGAACACCGAGCTCCAGCCTGCTTCAGCGCTTGACAACATCTGGCAATACAATGATGAATATGATTGCAGCCAGCAACTAGCGTCCCCTCATTTCTCTCCCTGTCTTAGCTTGTGCCTGCACACATATTAAAATGTCCAAAAGATGATGAAGTGTGACCTTGACAACATGATATGTTACAACTTGTGGTCTTTTTCCCTCATAAGTGCACATGACAAATGATCATCATGTCATGCCGTTGTCTTGTGTTGCGTGTAGTTTGACTTCACTGTTGTTAGAGTATTAAGTGTATAATATCCATATTGTGTTTCCTGGTGTGTCTATAAGTCTGCGCTCAGTCACTCTGTGTTCCAGGCTCCCAGGGGGAGAGGAGACAGGGCTGGGAAGCTCTGATGGGAAAGTGGGCCAGCGCTCTCAGCCCTCCACTGGAGAGCTCCTTAAAAGGCCTGGAGAGATGATGTCGTGGACTCTTTCCTTTCCCCCCTTATGTTTTTTTCCTCCCTCCTGCAGCAGTGGAGAAGCCCGGCAGCAGGAGCAGAGCCAGGCTTTGGCCAAACTCATCATGCACATCAGAGAAACACACTACACTGATGACTTCATTGAGCTGAAATAAGGCTTCCATCCATCAGAAGCTGGAGAGGCTTGTTATGAAAGATAGGATTTCCCGGATTGGGAATTATTCTGTCTTGTTGTATTCACTGAATCTGCTTAAACTGGGTACCTGTAATTGCGGAACTGCAGCAAAGTTCCGTTTATTTGCAATGCAAAAGCAGAAATGAGGAGGAAATGCAATGTCACGATAGCAACAAGAGATGCAGAAGTAGTCTTTTGTAAGTTGTGTTTGGCAAAGTGTGAAACCTTTTTATTTAGACACTTTCCGCATACACCAGCTGTACCTTCCACATCCTGGTAGCTCTGACCAATCAGAATGTCCCACACACATTAAATAGCGGATGTCTTCACACGCAGTTGCTGGCCTCTCTGTTTCAGCAGGCCCGACTAATTTTTTCCATCACAGGCTCTGCAATAGGGGTCAAGAACCGCTTCATGTACACAATGCGCGCAAGGCCAAAACAGATCCCTGTGACCCCATTAACCCCACAAGCAATCATTTTGGAGCCTCAGCTTTTCCCAGGTGAGCTTCCAGCGCCTGGAGTGAGATGCATCAGGCGTGTGTGGGCGAGCTCTTCACCCTTTCCTCACGAGGCTCCAATCTCTGAGCCATCTGCTGCTATCTGGGGAATGTTCTCCGCACACTTCATGGACATATATGTACCAGGCTTTGACGACTTAGCTATTTATAGCGCCGGCCCGCCACAGGAGGTTGTTATGATGATGTCACGCAGGCTTTCAAAATAGATCTGATTGTTTATCTTAGGTTACACTTCCTGCCCGCTTTTAATGTCATGTTTGTTTGTGTTTTTTATCTGTCAAACTGGATTTTTTTGTTGTTTGTTTTGCCTGACTTCCGCTTTGTTGTGTCGTATTCTCAAAATATGATCAACACTTTCAAATCAGAGCTTCATATTGTTTAATGTCGTCTTGTATTTATGAAAACCGGTGTAGACCTTCAAAGTGATGATATTTAAAGGAATAGTTTGACACTTTGGGAAATACGCTTATTTGCTTTCTTGCCGAGAGTTAGGCGAGAAGATTGGTACAACTACCATACGGTAGATATGTATCTGGAGCCAGTGGCTGGTTAGCCTATACCTTAGCTTAAAAACAAGAAGAGGCTGTATTACCCCATGTAAAACCACAACTTGACATTTTTACACTTTTGTTTTTGTAAGAAAAAAACAAACAAGAGCTTTAGATGTGCTGGTTAACAGATTTTGTTACCTCTGGCAATGGAGCCAGGCTAGCTGTTTCCCAAAATGTCAAACTATTCCTTTTAATATCATCAGACGGAGCTTAGGGTATGCTTATGTTTGGGAGAAAGGTTACTTTAGCAGTTAGGACATGAGACTGGAAAATCAGTCTACCTTTTGGGGCACCAAAGGCCTTGAGCGCTGAGCATTGTGGTATGTTTCCAGTACACCGGAGACAAAACCGGATTGTGCTGGTGTATGCTGATCCCATGTGACAGGTGAATTGTGCCCTGTTCTGTCTAGGTTTGGAAGCTCAGGCATGGGAAGGGGGAAGTCACCCCAGGAGGTAAAGGAGACTCTGCAATCAACCAACATCTCTTCCTGCTTTCCTCTTCCCTCCCATCCCTCCCACCCTCTCTATCATCCTCCTCTCCGGCTCAGTTAGGAACAGACTGGGGCTGTTGATAGGTACCACTCGTGATGGACAGCGTCAGTCATCACCTTGTCATCTGCGACACGGCCACACCTTGCTGTGAGGCCCATGCCAAACAGATAACACAGCTGAATGAAATGCTACAGTAGGTCACTGCAAATGACAGTTTCCCCGAACGCTCAGTGTTTCATGTTGCCCAGGACAGGCAGCCGACCTCGTCCACGGCGTTCAAAATGCACTTCATTTACATTCCTCTGGCTGCACTTCGGACATGACACAAGGATTGCGAATATTGCCACTAAAACTGCTTTGACCCAATTCATAGTGCGCTCTAAATTTAAACTACATCACAGATAGCAGTTCACTAACCTGGCTCCCATCTCTGTGACAAAAAACTACATTTATTTTGCATCAAATAGTGCCATGGCTAAGATTACAAGAGATCAGTGGAGGTAAATTAAAGTGTACTTCAAATGAGATTACATGTAACCTCAAAGAGTATGATTGATTTTTTTTTCTCTTTCTCTGTTGAGAAATTTCACACCCACTAAAAAGATGTGGTCGAGATGTCAGCACGCATAACAATCTGTCGAAATCAAACAGCGCTGCTCTAAACCTGCATTACTTGGTGTTTTGCCTCTTCTGGGCCGTCATTTATTGTGAAATGTGAGGTAAAGCAATCAATTCTTGATATCTTTTCGCCTGCAAGCTTTATTGTAGCTCACACAGTATGCTGCAGAAGTTAGTGCTGATAATATTGTCAGATGGCTGCATAAAGGGTAATAAGCATATGTGGGTGGCTTCACTGCAAGAGGGAGAGTAGCACAAGTAACACTTATCTATTTTTAAGCCGCTGCTTGAGGGCTTCCTTTGTGAAGTGTGTGGATGGAACTTAACTGAACATCGTTCCTGTATAATAGGGGAGAGTTAAAAGCTGGATTTTAATGCTGGACATAAATCGAGGTGGACTTGATTTGCTCAGTTTAAAGGCAACTATTGCCAAAGAGCCTTTTATGGGTTTTCAAGGGCCCTTCAGAAATGTCTGTCTGAAACAAACAGAATATGATTGATACCAGTCACGAGAAACACTGTATCCATTGTAACTTGCAATAGATTTTAGGATTACCAGGGTCGCGGGAGATGGGCGCAGTTAGGAAACGAGATATATGACACCTGTTAATTGAAACATGAACCTGTCCACATGTGAAGTGAAGTGCCTTGAAGTACTGCCCATGACAAATGAGATGGCCTGTGACCTTTGACCTCGGAGAATGCACCCACTGGGCATGCACCCCCTGATCATCCACGGGGTTGAGTTCAGTTCACAATGTGTAAGTGGTATTTAAACCTGATAGGGCCGAGGCTTTAAAGACTGAATGCGGCTCTGTTTTTCCGCTCATGCTTCGTTTCATCAAGGTGAATGGAAATAATGAGGGCAGAGGGTTTCAATAGCTAAATCAAGAACTCTAAAACAGGAGAACCAAAGCTTTAAAATGATCTAAGAGATAAATAGTGTCAGTGGAAGTATGGCAGTATCCTTTTCACTTTTCGTGGAAATCATTTGGTGTAACCTCTGACACTGCATTGTAGTACTTTAATTGAATGGGTCTCTTAGTACCATAGATGGGATGTCTCAAAAAGCTTATGACCATACATTTAATGAAAAATTATTTTTACAATAAACCTTTAATTTAAAATATTGCTGACTATTGCAGTCATGTACAAAATAACTAACTCACTGGGAGAACTGATGATTGTGTCACAAAATAATTTTCACATTTGTCTCTGAGGAAGTCTATGCACTTTTTGATATAATTATCAAATGTTCTTATAACTTAAAGATGCTATAATGAATATTATGATATCTGCAATGGATTAAATGACTTGGTCGCTCATAGTGATGAACTCACAAAGAATTGTCACCGGACTCTGCAGTTCCCCTCAGCTTTACGAAGAGTTTTAAAGTCTTTTAAATCACTGTTTTGGTTTTCTAATACGCTATGTGACCAGCACCAAACTACAGACAGACAAAGTTAGCGACTAGCTCGTGAAGCATTTAGCAGCTAAAGAACCAGATATTTCCCTCAGGAGTTGGTGGAGACGAGAGCAGAGCTAGAAGGGGAGTGAATGTCAGACTTACATTCATCAGGTGGACCCAAACACAACTCTAAATGAATGCCAATGTTGCTCCGTATCTGCTGGATGTGGAAATAAGCAACTGTTTGCTAACACGTTCAGCATATCAGCTTCATAAGGTGATAATATGTAGGAGTCCACGTTACTTCGTACTACAAAGACTGTTACTTTGGAGGATACCCACTGAATTTGAATTGCTTCCACTGATGAAACCTCATATCAGCGTTGAGGACTATTGATTTTGATCTCCATCTCTTACATTGGAGTCACTTTAGGAGCCAGTACAGTACAGTACAGTCAGTACAGACACTAGGAACAATTTCAGTGACCAAGAAGTCTCTGTCACTGCACATATGGGCCTGGGAGGTCTGTAACGCATCCTTTAATACAGTACCTGTCCAGTCATTTGTAATCTTGTAATCAGTTTCCTTACAGGCTCCTCCATAGTCATCAATATAAAGACATAAAACATGCTCATCTTCATCTGGCTTTATTTTTGACAGCAAAAATTGATGATCTTTTTTTCCATGGCTTGCTTGGCTGGAATGATTCATCGTAGCTTTTAGCACTAACCCATTACAGGCTTCACCGCAGCTCCAGATTTTGGCCTATTATTAGCCTCTTTTCTCCAGGAAACAAGGTCACTCAAATAGCCTTGTCTTATTAGGCTGTCACTACTCATTTGGCCTTAAAGAAACACACATCCCAGAATGAAATGTGTCTGCAACATACACTAAGTCCACTCTTCGTAGGCACATACCTGACATAACGCTGTCACCATACATTTGAACTGAGTTAGCACAATCAAACATCCATTGTTATCATGCCAGCATAATGGCCTGGGATTGAAAGAGCAGAATCAAATGATGCTCCAGCTGTACAGCCCCCGTTAAGTGAAAGCGACTGCCCTATTTCTGTCCGGGGTTACAGCTCAGCTGTCGTCTGGGAGCAGATCACCTCATGAACACTCCCCAACCCTTCACTATCTTCCCTGCCATGCCCTGCACCCCAGTTTTGTGTTATGTTAACACAGGCCATTCAGACTGCTAGGAGGCACAGATTATTTTGTCAAGCTGGTATTATTGAGAGGCTTCCATAGCGTTCCTGATCACATGTGCAGAGGTGCATCTGTCAAATGTGACATGCTCTCTGAGATGGCATGGAGAGGCTGCAACAGTTCCCGTCTGTTCGTTTCAGTCCTGACCCAAAAATGCAAATAGTACATCTGTGAAACAATCACTCAGTGTCTGTTCTGATACATGAGGTGCTGCTGCAATGCTTAACCTATTTGGTCCAAATGATTAAGGGACCTAGGATGGATTAACAGTGCACAAACACACAAAGAGGAACACAGACACAAGCATGTAAAGAAGCATCCACAGCCACAGTGTGTGACCACAAGCCAGATCAGGTTGCTATTATCATTATTTTTCTTGATTAGAATGGTCTGAAACAATCTGCCTCCCTTCTTTACCCCACCTGCCTCTCTCTCTACAACTCTCTGCCAATTGGTTTCTGGTCCTCCACTTCACTGCCTGACTCAGGATTGGCCTCAGATAGAGTCTGCTTTCTCATTCCACTCTTCCCCTAAATACTTTGCCAGTTGAACCCCTGGTGACATTGGACGGGGAGGTGAAGTTAACATGCAGTTAAATAGAGGCCCGTTCATCAGTCATGGATGCGGGGTTGTCCAGTCTGGCACACAATGTCACCTTGGGGCTGTTACTTCATGGATAAACTGTTCTAGGATCTGGCTTTTCACTGTCTGTAGACCTGCTAACCCTCAACTGATACCGCAGGCCAGGACAAGCTTTTCAATCCACCAGTGACTAATTGAAAGGGTCGGAAGGGCTGAGCCAGCACTATCAGGTGTATTTCTCGACACAAGTTTTTGGACATCCCCTGATAACATCAAAGCATGACTATTTCTATCTGCTCGATAGCACTGCTGTCTGGACCTGTAAATCGGGGAAGGAGATGAGTGTGTCAGTGTCGCGGGCGCCAACAACAGGCATTGGGTGACATGGGAGCATGGGAGCAGGGCGTCTGGCTGCTCTCAGATGAGACTGAGATGTCCACACTTCACCAGTCACCCTTCTGTGAGTGCTGCTTGTCTGGGTCACCTGCACTGACATGCTGGTGGATATGACTGGATACTGTTACTGTATGGCAATGAAAATGAGGTACTTTCCTTGTCTGGTCTTATTGTTGTGGCTTATATCAGCACCAGTCTAGACTGACATGACTGAATACTGTCCTGATATTTAATATCTTTTTATCATTTCTTATGAAAAACAAATAACCAAGATACAGCGAAATTGTCCTTCATTATCAAGCTGATACAGCTAATAAGTAAACACATTTTTTTATAGCACGTTTCAAAATAAAAGTTACAAAAGGCTTCACAGTTCAAACAATTCAAACAAATTTTAAGGAATAGTTTGACATTTTGGGAAATGTACTTTCTTTTTTGCTTTCTCGCTAAGTGAGATGAGAAGATTGATAACACTTCCATACTTGTCCAGTTAATATATGGCTACAGCCAGCCAGTTAGCTTAGCTTGGCATAAAGGCTGGAAACGGGAAAACAGCTAGCCTAGAGGTGCTGTTTTAGTCTTCAAGCTATGCTCAGCTAACTAGCTGCCAGCTGTAGCTGTATATCTAATGTACAGATATGAGAGTGTTATCGATTTTCTCACCTAACTCTTGGTAAGAAAGTATATTTCCCAGAATGTCAACTATTGCTATAATTAGTTCAAGACATTCACTGACAAGAAAACACATAGGAACCTCCAAAATACTGTAGCAGAGGTGGATCATTTTGACTAATATTTGGCTGATATCTGATGTATCAGAAGGCCAATCTCAGTCAATATTAGCTGATATATTAGCATACAGTAGCATATATGTTAGCGTAACTTCCTACTATCATCATCATCATCATATCATCAATACCCAGTCAAAAAGTCTATCATCCCTAGAAACACACACAATCAAACCAGCCAAATTCCTCCAAATTCCTTTCCAGAACGCTTGACTTGGACACCTCATCTGGTTTCACAAACCACACCAGAGAACAGTCCCTTCGGAAACACTCAATTAAAGCAGTAAACACGAGCTTCCTCTGGGGGAATCAGTCATAGGTGCTGAAGGCTCTGACAGTGATGTCACATCGCTGACAACACGCCTACAATGACATGACTTTTAGGTCTGTCGATGGCTTTTAATCAGCTCGCTCATGCAAGTCTCAGCGGCTGGAGACAAACAGTGAGAGTGCTCCAGTGTAATTTTGTGGCATTGATACACTTGAGTCACCCCCCCAGACACTTTTATCCACTCAAGGAACAGGAACAACAGAAAACAGTCATAGGAGATCAAAGTGAACGGTAATGAAAGACAGGAGTTTGTCTAGAAGTCTCATGACACATATGCTGCAAGACCGCCTTAATAGTCGCAACTGCCTGTCAGAGGTGATGCTGACAAATGATTTTTCTCTTGTGTTGTATAATGTATTTCCTGCTGAATCCTCTGACATCCATCAGGTATAAAAAACACTGAAATCCTGACGCATCCTCTGGCGTCACATCAGTTAAAAGCCACAATTATTTGCACTGATTGCATTTATTGTTGGAGGCCAACATTGTGGCAAAAGTAGTTTTACTGACAATTTTGTGATAAACAAAGTCAATATAAGGTTAGTCAGTGAATTCCCTAATTACTAATATCCTCACTAAAACAAGCCATAATGACATAATGATAAATACAGCTGCAGAAGGGGTACAGGAGGATGCATAAACAGGATGCAGAATACTGTACACCCGAGATGCTTGTTATGGCGTTAAGTGGAGTATGCGGATATACATTGAAGAGTTTCCATGCCTTCAGCCCAACAAGAGGCCCCGCTTACGTAACTATATTGTTGACATTGTAGATTTTATGCAAATCGTAGGGGAGATTTGCAAGGTTTTGAAACAACTGAACAACAAAACTGTCAGAAAAGCACAGCTTTTGGCTGTTTGTGCTGCAAGTACTAACACAGTCTGCAGCTCTAAAACACAGATACACAAAGACCCACACACTCTCATTACGTTCAGAGCTGGATGTGGCCCACATGGCTCGCCTTGTGCTGTCAGTCACCGTAAGGTCGGCCCTCCCCGCCAAACAGCAGCTTACACATCACTTTCCCTCCAACCCTCCTGATATCAGTACACTGAAGCCCCTGGCCAACAACTTCCTGACACTGACGCTGTTGGTGTTCCACCATCCCATGACTCAGTAGAACCACAGTCATTTCCCATGACATTTCTCTAACATTAAGGATCTCTATCAGCTGAGCTGCTCATCCTCTCTGTGTCTTAACCTCTGTGTTCTGGCTCAGAGTCCCATGCACCGCAGCCCAAGTCTCATTTACTGCATTTGCAGACAATAAATTATTCAAATCTGTCTACATTCAGAGTCAGTGACATGAGGAATTACTCTGAAAGGAGAAAATGGGGGTAGCGTGACTTTACACAATGGCTCATGGTCACAGTTGTATAAATGTTTTGGATCATGATTCTGCTTGAACAGCTTGTTATTCAGGATGTCAACTTCAAGTTCAGTAGGTGGGTGGTATCTAATCAAGCAAAAGCAGCATCATTTTCTTTTTTTTTTTTAAATGTCTTTAAACCCTAAAATAACATCATTATCATCTGTAATGACACATCAAAGTAAAAAGTGGCTGCATGCTTCATACCCACAACTTGCGTATGAGGAAGCAATACCGCACCCCCTGCTGAGTACACATGGGTTTCTGCCAACAATAACACATGGCGGTGCCAAAATAAAAAAACACTTTATGCCTGGCCACCTTGTTTTTACTCCAGGTTGAGCTGGACCACCCCGGTACTTGAGCCCACTAGACATTCCTAGCACTTCAAGTGTTACCCATCAAATCATTACAGGTACTTTGTGGTAAGAAGGCTTTTTATTTTCCCTCAGTGAGCAAAGTGCGTTATAAGTTGGAATAGTGTTTTCATTTTATGCGTTCATGTGAGGAAGAAAAGGGGAAATACCTCTAAAATGAAAGTTTGTTTAGTTCGCATGACTAAATGCTATTTCCTGAAATGAAAAGACAAAAGCTAAGTCACCTCTGTATGAAAACAAAATTATACAGAAGGGTCAGAAGGGACACAAATTCATTATAATCCCTAGTAATGATAATACAATCTAAAAAGGATTTGGGAGGATTCATATGAACAATTTATATGGTGCAATTCGGTGCATTAAAATGAAGTACAGAAGCAGGGCATCGATGGATGCAGCCTGTAGGGAAACTGCAGAGTTCCATAGGTAGCAGCTTGCAAGGCTGGAACATGGTAACCAGGTGGACATATACGAGGGTGTGTGGACTGGGTAATATATGAATGGTTTCATAAACCATGTCAGCTAGACCTGATTTTATATTCTAATGGTTTTGTTGACTGATATGTGATTTAGAACAAACTCACAAGACACTACATGGTTGATAATGCGACTAAGCAGATAGGTTAAAATATTCTGGGGGGAAATATATCCATGCCTTCAACCACTATACGGCTTAAGAATTTACTTCATTAAATTGTTAATATATATATATATAATGTACAAAACCACCATTAATGACTTTCACAGGTTACTTGATGGAGTTGAGCTTCAATGTTCATTATTGACCGAGGAAACAGCAGTTTGACAAAAAAAAGCTCAACACATGGTCCAACATCTGAACCATCTCCATGACAACTGAGCTCCTACTGCTGGGAAAGACCACAAGATATGGTAAAAAGCTCTGGAAACAACAAGAAAATTGGATCTTGTGTCGAGAGAAGCTATTCATGTAATGTTTAATGCCCTATATTATTCTTTATAGCCTGTTGATATTTTTATCTTATGTTACATTCACTGATGTAGTGATATATATATGGTTGAACTCAGTTTGAACTGTGACTTATATTATGTACCCAGTAATATCACAATAAACAATAGTCTACACTGTATATAATGGAGCAGAGAAGAGATGTACAAGTACTTGCTACTGTATGTAACAGTGCCGCTCTCTCTGAAAATGCTAGAGAGCTAGCTGAATGTTATGTAATATTTTCAAGTACTCTTGTCTTATTTGGTGTACACAGTCTATAAAGGATTACCCTGCTCACTCTCCCCTCATAATCTGCTGATGATGACGTTATACTGCAGCTCCTGAGCTACAGATCTCGCGAGGTTATGGAAAACAATCCAGACGCCCTCTCTCGCTCGGCTCCCCCCTCCTCCCCAGCCCTCCCTTCCCACGCCCCAGTGCGCTGTGGGATAGTGGCACTATAAAGTATATCCTCTCTCGGAGAAAGATAAGAAGCCCGAGACAGGAGGGGGATGAAGATGGCGGACGCCAAGCAGAAGAGGAATGAACAGTTAAAGCGATGGCTGGGCTCGGAAACGGACCTGGAGCCTCCTATTCTGAAAAAGAAGAAGACGAAGGTGAAGTTCGATGATGGCGCCGTGTTTCTGGCCGCCTGCTCAAGCGGCGATACCGAGGAGGTGCTCCGAATGCTTGACCGGGGCGCTGACATCAACTACGCCAATGTAGACGGTCTCACCGCCCTCCACCAGGTTTGTGTTAGCCTGCTATAGGTATTAACGTCAGTCACTGGCACTGCCAGCATCATTAGACACAAATATCGGTTGGCTGCTAGCAACTGCTTGTCCTGGAACACCTGTCAAATGGAAGCCATTCTCATCCCGTTGTTTACCTACCCAGCACACCCGTCCTTTTCGACGCAGAGTAACGTTAGAGATGAACTCACTGGCTTCTGTCTGAGCTTGGTTATTGGATACTTTGAACCAAAACGGTGCTAACCATGCATGCCGTTTTCAGAGTGCAATCCACAATAAGCATCAAAGTTAAAAGCTTCGCTTTCAGGACTACTTTTTGCCCCAGTAAACTAGCCTGAGTCCATATCTTCAGTCAGTGGGTGCAGTCTAATTGCTGTAACTTACAGCTGCATTTCAGGTTGTAACGTTGGGTCATTTTGTGTTGTAAAATACCTTCAAGTCGAATAACAACCAGTGTTTTTATGGTTCATTGATATTGTTTGATAAAGCTAATTTCGGGTGCTACGATCGAGTAATGCTAGGAGCTTAACGTACATGTTGTCATTGATTGAGACACTCATCTAGGCAAAATGAATTCTTCAACGATGGCTATAACCTGGCTTGCAGCAAAAGTCGTTTTGTTGATAAACCTTCCACCACGACTGCGACTACTCTCTGGAGGGGAAGCAGAAGCTAGCTAGCGTTAGTTACAACGTCATTCGGTTGCAAGCTAATGTTGCCCTTGCGAGGCCTTAACTGTATACCACATTAACGCAGTTTCGCATTGTTGACAACAGTGTTTAGTATATTAGTTAAAATGTGATACAGTGGTAAATTATTTCAGTGCAGTGATAGACAAGCGGAATGTATGCTAACGCTACATTCGAAGGATGAGCTAGCTATCGTTAGCTGTTTTGGAGGTTTAGCTAAGGTTAATTCATTCGTTAGCTAGCTTGAGAAACGACGTCAGCTGATAAGTTTTTGTCTCTAACTTTGGCGTTCGGTGTCTTTGGTGTTTTTGGTTTCATCCAGAAACATATGTGTGCCAAATACTTTTCTATTTGGCTGGAATGTCAGCAGTGCTAAGCTAACTATTTGCCCGCTAACCACGGTGGCTACGTTTACTAGCCTCTGTACTTTCAAAGCCAAATAATGAAAATGGCAGCCCGTTTTGGCTGTCGTTAGTCAGTAACGTCAAGTGCTACCTGTATGTATGAGGCTTTTTGAAACCACGCGCGGCTAATGTATGATTTACAAGGTTCATAAAACACCAGTCCATTTACAGAGGTATTATGGTAGCTATTAGGTGCAGTTACCGAAAGTAAAGACCTGGTATGGCCCAGTTGGATTCAATGATGTCTACTGTACATACAGTACATTTACGTTAACGTTTACATTGCTGCAAGTTGGGTTTGAAGCTTTTAAATTGTAATTTGTGCTTACATCTGTGTAGTTTATGGATTCATTTGTATTGTCTACTACTCGGTTAATTCTCTGCTAAGCTCCAGATGTGACCCCACCTCTCTGCCATTTACTGTTAAACAAATAATACCTGGAAGACATCAATAGGATCCTTTGTCAGAACATTTATGTTATTGCATCTAGTGACATCTGTTACAACTTGAATAAGATTAAAGGATGTTAACACTATCAGCTGCTGTACAGCAACAACAGAGTTCTTTTCACTTTTTAATACTCAAGGGATGGTTGTATTTGATAGGTAGTTAACATTAAAGAGTAATAATTGACTAAGCTCCCTGGCTGTATTTGTACCTAGGACGTTGCAGTTATGTGTTTGTACCTCAGACCTCTGGGGCAACTGGACACCCCGGGTACTTTATCATGAACAAATCAAAGTTCCAGTTTTTGTTGGTTGAAACATGTACAGCATTTACACAGTTTCATTTGTTGCATCAGCAATGATGCTTTCTCCATCTATTTGTTTGGATAGCAAGTGCTTAAATGATCTAAGGACTAATGAAAGAATTTGTGCATTAAATGTTTAATGCTTGCATAGATATCCAGTGATGTCACCTCATTACTCATGCCCACATGTCTAGTCTTAGTAAGCCTGAATACTGCGAAGTGCACCACCTTGCTACATGGTATGTTTGTTGTCCAGGACTTTGTTACACCTATTAAAAGTTTTAAAAGCAAGTTTTCTGAGATAGATCATTATCATTATATTTAGATGATGAATTGATTTTATTTGTGTGAATATTTTCTCTGTTTGTTAATGGTGTTGTTTAATCTACCATTCTTTCTGCTCAGAGTCTAATTAAATCTGGAATTAACATGCCCCCCTGTGCAAACTCACTGGGTGGAAACGTTGCCTTTTTTTGGGCTGATGTCCAGGGATGAGCTAGAGTGAGGAAAGAATTTGCAGTGCCGCTCTCCAGACCTAACCATCTCTGGAGACGAGAAGCTGCTGTGTGTGTGTGTGTGTGTATTGTAGGACAGCATTTGATCCTGGGATTTTGGGCTCTTATAAAGGAGTTGAAGAAGGCAAGAAAGGGCTTTATGTTTAAAGTGCTAATCCCAGAATTGCAGAAAGGTCAAGCTGATGTTAGTGTGAATAGGAGATGGACAGTCAGAGTCTTTTGATGATTTCTTGATGTCTTTGTCATGCTGTCCTTTTTGGTTTTAGGCAATAAACTCCAGAGCATAATATGGCATGATTTTGTGAAACTAACACGTTTTGTATTGGAAAAAACATACGTCACTGGTAATAGTGACAGTTTAATTTTGTGCAATAAACTTCACTGACCTCTGGCTTTGTTATGAAGTGTCATGTTGTTACATGAGGGCTCACTCTTCACTGGGTGCAGCAATATCTCTCCCAACGCTGGTGACCGGTGCAGGGTTATAAATACCACCGCCACAAGTTCTCCTAACTGGGTTTCAGGAGATGATACTAAGTTTGGGTATGACTCAGAGTCTGTAGCTCTGCTTTGTAGTGCAGCCCTGGCATAATCTCACATTTAGGCTACAGTTTGTGTCATTTGTGAGTCATGGACTCAAGGACCCGTAAACATGTTCTCTTACATTGTTGTCTTTATGATGTGATTCACGATGAAGACCATTACAGGACCCCTTGCGCATATAGATGTTGATAGGGATGAGGTTTAGAGAATTAACCAATAATAATCGGTGACAGTTTTTTTGATACATGCTAGAACCAGAGTGCCACTTTGTGTAACTTTTGTAGTTTCAAAATCACATTTCCATTGATTGATTGAGACCGATTGGTTCACCCAAACACAGACTGCTTGTATTCAGGTGGACGGTAAAGAGGATGTACAAGTGAAGAAGGGGTCCAGTAGACAAGTGGAGATTCCAGATCTCGTCGGCTAAACTTGTCTCAGAGGGTAGCATTCCAAGTCCTGTCGTCCTAGCCCATGCATTCCTCACATGACAGTCGCTGGAAACCATGGCAAAGAGAGAGCAGAGCAGACATTCCTCAGCTGTCACCTAAACCCCTCCCCTCAAGTCATTCTGTCTCTGGCTTGCCTCTCCCCATACTATGCCAAGGCCCAGCTGACTGTTGCCCACTGAGCTCCATCAAGGCAATTAGTGTGGAGGTAACCAGGGCTTGTCGCTTCACACAAGAAAATCTCCACACTGACCCACACCTGAACTTTTTCCTTTAGCGTTCATGGCCTTTGCTGATCCCCCAGGACCGAGGTGACAGGACTCAGCTCAGCTTAACATGTCAGAGTTGGATATTACAATGCCTTTGCTCTGTTGACATTACACACCCTCATTATGGCCCTGAAGTCTATGAACATTATCTTGCACTGTCTCCATGACAACGACTCAGTGAAGGTTGCTAGTCACTTGTGTTGGTGGATTTGCATGTACAGAGTGGGAGTTGCATAACAGACTGAACAGAGAAAGAGTCTTTGGCAGTGCTCAGCAGTCTGAAATGAGAATCAACTCCGTGAATCTTGTAATGGAACAATTACAGAGCATGTGGTGGAAGATGGTGAGGTGGCTGTGTTTCTTTTCATCCAGACCAGCATCAGTCATATTAACGCATTACATAATTGCTGTGGATCTCACTACAGCCCCAACCCTGAGATTCTCAGCTGTGCCTGAGGCTCGCAGTTGGCCAGTGAGCGGAGCAAAAAAGAAATGCCTTTGATATGTCCCTGTCCTCCTGATAAAGGCATCATGGCATCCTCTTACAGACCCCAAGCCTCCTGTTGTTCTGCCTGAGGGAGAAAATCCCGCCATCTCATGTGGAGAGGCCTCTTGGCTGAGACGGGCAAAGCATCACATTGCATTACAGATCTCCCCTGTTGCTCTCACCTGTTTTGCTAGCCTACACCACAGAGATGCAGGTTAGTGACGTAACGAGAAAGGTTTAATCCACAAAAATCTGTCAGGGCTCTGCCTGCATAATAACTCCCATCTGATGGCTACTAGATAAAGACTACTAAGGATTACATATTTTGAGGGTGAGATGTACTGCACAGTGCTGTTTTCAGCTTTTCAGCAGCTTGTAAGGTTTGTAGAGGTGGCCCAAAACCTTGGAAAATGAGCCCAGATCACAAAGCAATGCTCTTTTGCCTGTAGGTTTAATTAGGAACCCTACTGATACCTGGTACATTCATGTAAAGCATTGTAAATCCACTGCCTTTTGATATGTATGGCCATCAAAATCAACATCCTGAATCCACCCTTTTGAATGCTAGTCTAATCTTTTGCTTTCAGGTAGCTTTAGGAGGGAGATGGATGCTCTTTTCTGATTGCACCTTTGTTGTACAGATTAGCATGACTGCTTATTGTTGAACATCAAGGTCCAGGTAGTTCAGACATCAGTAAGCATGACTTTGAAGTGCCGCCTTTCATTTGATATTTTGTCCATTGTTCAAATGTCATTGATTAGTTGTGTTCTATAAATGTGCTCAACGATTGCATGTAATATAGTGCATGGCACCAGGGTGCTTTGGTATGTAGAGGGGACTACCTGCGTTGTGTATTGCTTTTGTTGGATTCATGCAGAAAACTAATCTCTTGGCTGCTGCTTCAATGACGCAGGTAAATAGATGTGGCGGGTAAATAGGCTTCAAAGTCAACACAGTATAGATAAATTGCATTAAAATGTTTGTTTGCTTAATAAAATGAATATTGCTGAGTTTTTATGTTAAGTCACTCCAGTATTTCACCTGTAACAGGATCTCCTTGCCCACCGGTTAAGGCCCATGCTGTCTTTCGGCATTTGATTGTCTGCACATTGTAGAAGAAGTCTGCTTTCACATCTCTTTTCTTGCAAAAGCTTGCACAAGGCTTCCAGGTTCTTTGTTATGGCTTGAGGCCATCGTACAGTAGCTGCTAGTCACTCTTGCATTTCTAACATATTGCAGAATACATTAAAATGCAATTTAATAATTCATGGACTGGAATCTAGACAGTCTAGATTTTATTGTTCTTTGTCTAGCTTGAATAGTCAACTGCCAATCCTCCTTGAATGTGATTAGCTATTTGGTATTTTGTTGTGTCTAATATTTAAGTAAGTGATATTTAGATCCAATTACTGCTTGTCATAAGAGTTATGATTGCGTATCATTGCTAGCCTCTTGGTGCCATTATTCATAATTTTAATTTCTCAAACATCGTCACAATCTTGAGGGTGCAGTAGGAAATATTATTGCATCATGAAATTATCAACCATATGAAACAAAACAGGTCATGCAGAAGTAAACTGTAACCCATCTTTTGAGTTCAAACAGATGGCAGGAGGAATACACCAACATTAGGAATACAAGAAAGAAAGCATGTCTGGATCAATATGGATTAAAGCCAACCAAACCTTGACACAACAGCAGAAAGAATAGTAGATGGACAGTGCAGTTAGATTAAAGAATGTCTTATTACATTTTCTGCCAGTACCTGCTTTTGGGTGTTTTCAATCAGTGCAGTAGTGTATGCACTAATAGGAGACAAACATGACGCCCTCTATTTAACTTCTTGCATAGAAGTATAGGTCATCAAATACAAAGCCAAATTCCACTCTGCAGTGAATCACCGTTGCACTATTGTAACCTCAGCGTGCTTGATGACTGAGAGCGTTAATTTTAGAATTGAAGCCCAGAACATGTATATTTTACCTGTGTATAATTGGCAGGTCTCTCCTTGTCAAGCTGGCTTCCCTCACTGTTTCATTCAGTCTTTCTACCAACCCCATAATCAACAGCAGGAAGTCTTTGTGGTGTTTGTGCGCCAATGCTTTGCAACATGCCAGGTCATCTGCTGATTGTGACACATCAGTGTTGTTTCCTTGCACACTGTGTCATGATAACATGTATGACTTGGCCTCTGTGCAAGCTAAATGGGCTGGGAGGATTGGTCGCTACTGTACTGAAACAGAAAACTGCGTAGTTTGTAAAGGTAGTTTCTTATTGAAATCAAATTCACATTGTTAGCTCAGATGCGATGGAACCATAACCAGAACAAGAAAAATAATGAGTGTAAAACAACCATTTATAGAAACTGAACATATCATATCAGGGTTAATGGATACATATGTTTGTCTTGTGAGCAATGTGTATGTTTCTATCTCATTGAGTTTGCTGAGAAGTTATACATGAAACTGTTTAGCCTTTTAAAAAAAGGACTATAGTATAGATTTCCTTTTATAACATGCATGGCTCAGTTGATTCCGGTCCGGATGAATCCTATGCATCCGGACTCCATTATGACACTGCTGTGATAATGCATAGCAGGGATAAAATGCCAGAGGCATCCCCACTAGAGGATCTGGAACGGTGAGGGTTCTCTGAAGTATTTCAGATGAGTGTTGCTGCAGGTTGGAACTGGTTCACCTGGGGTCGTAAGGAGAATTCCTCAGTAGAGTAAACCTGCTGCCACGTATATGAGCTGTGCTGTCTTGACGGCAAGGCTACGGACATGGACTTGACCTTGCCCAGTGGCGCAGGGGTGGACTTTTTATGTCCCACTAATCTTTTTTGCCTAATGTAATTATTGCATTGCCATATCATGGTAGTACTCCTATATGAATTCAGGAAAATGAGAAGTTGATTTCAAACCAAAGGCTGCCATGTTTTATCTCTTCCTCTTTGCTGAATGTGCTCAGATGATGTCAATGGGTGCTACTTTGATGAGTATTTGTCACCCACACACGAGGTTGTTGCTCTTATCGCTGCATCGTAGAGCCGTTCGAGAGGTTGATGAGAAATGACATGTGAGCATAATTGGCTGTTGGGACTGTTGTGTAAAACAGATTGGGAAAGGAACTTGCCAGGTGCGTTAACGCACCTGATTAATGCCCACCACTCGCTTTTCTCTCTGCCCCCACTTTTCCAGGCCATGCATAGTATTGAGCTGCTGTGAAATGTTTGTGGGATGACTTCAGCTTGTTTTTTTTCCCACCCTGTGGCACATAGTGTGTCTTCTACTTAAGCCAGGTCTTCTTGAAGCCATCCCGCTGTTGTTTGCTTGGCGGCAGTCACATGTCTCACGCTGAGTGTTTTTTATGAGCTGTTTTTGAACTGAAAACACCTGGACCCGGAGACTGTGAATTCCTCATTGTCTTACAGAGCAGCAAGTACAATTAAGGCAGAGAGCGCATGTACATTTGTTGTCAGTGGAAGGGTGAGGTTACATTCTTTCCATTTATTCTCAAAATGGCTGCATCTTCAGCTGACGAAAGGAGGGATAGAGGTGATCTAAACAATCTACCCTTTGTGTTATTGTTAAGCCAGTAGATACAGAACATGATATCCTCGCATTCTCATTTGGGAAAGTTATTGTTCATTGTTGCTTCCACCTGTCACAGAATAGCTTACTGTATTTTTGAAAATACATCATGAAATTAAACTTACAAAATAATGATGCTTATACCACAATCTGGCATATATCACCAAAAGACATTTGGTTTTTAAAGCTAATATCAGCTGATGGAACAATGTGCTAATATCTTGCTGCATCTCTAAGTATAAAGCTCTTCCTTTACTCTTAGTTGGCATTGATTTTTGTTCGAGCTGATCCATGAGTGGCCATGAGATTGAATGAACCTGCTGTTTTGCTGTGATGCTACCCCATTAGTGTTCTTGCGAGTAAGCGCATGCGAGTGATACTCTTCCTGCAGATAAATGGCAGTGTCAGTAAATGGGCCTGGACCATGACAGCCTGAGTACTTTGGCTGGTGATTCAAATGGACTTACATAAGTATGGCCTCTGTGTGAGCTAGAAGCTACTGTTTTTTTCTGTTAGTATATCTGTTTTTCATGTGTTTAAATAATCCTACATGGTTTTAAACCTTGTTGCAAATGTTCCTCACTGGACAAAAAAAATTTCAACTGACTAAATATTGTCAACAAATGGTTATTATGATCAATCCTCATGAGAACTCTTTCTAACATTATACTCCTTTTTAATTAAAGAAATCAACTGAACATCAAGTAATTCAAGTTAATAACAGATTGAACTAGAGGTAGTGATGGAGAATAATGATGCTTTTATTCATCAAAGAGAGGTAACTGAAATTTATCTCCATGTTATATAGAGCATAAATGTGCGGTCACTGAGTCCAATCAAGCTGAGATGTTAATAGACTGTTAGATGAATAATTAATTAAGCACAAACACTCAGGCAGCTGTATAGAGAACTAAGACCTCATTACAATGCAGTGCTAAGACACAGTCATGTTACAGTCCTCAAAATCTAGGCCCCAGGCATTTTTATGGATCATGTTGATTCAAAAACATTCATACATGGTGGTGTTGATCATACATTTTTATGATCAACACCACTTTGAAGGAACGTATTCAGTGATTAATCAAAGTAACAGCAATCTAAAGGGCAATGCGCACAGTTGGTGCACATTATGTGTCATCTCTGGGGCATCGGTTGCATGTAATGTAATGTTTTAAGCGGCTGATATTGATTATTGATCATTAAGGCAGCTAACCATAAAATAAGGAACTTGCTTAAAATTTGCATTCATATCCCTTTGTGTCTTGTTCAGGTTGTGTGAAAGACAGTAAAAATGGATGCGTTGTCAGGCCCAGAACTTGGGGAGGAAGGGGGATATTGCTCGTCTTTCCTTACTGAGGTGGTGATGGTAGGAGGGATCAGGGTGTTGGAGATTTCAGGCCAGAGAGGAACAGGAAGTGGCTGTTTATTTTTCTCATTTCCTCTTTGAGGCTCCACTAGTGAGCCTGCTTCTTCCATTCCCTGTGCTTTTATTACTGACGCTAGCCTAACATAGACACATCTGCACTGCCTTGCCTTATAATTTAACTAAAACCAGACAAACAAATATGCATTCTCCTTTTTTACATTTTGCGTGTGGTGAATAAAATACGTTTTTTTGAATTGACTACCAGTTCTCACACGATTGAGGTCTGCATTGTATCAGTATATCATTGCTTTGAATTTCCTGAATAATATTTCACTCCTAATTAAAAGTCTTGCTGTGGACTGCAGTTTCATGTTTTTTGTTGGGCTGCACAACAGATGAAAGGAAAGTAAAAATCTGTCCACGTGAGTGTAGTTAAGGTCTAGATTCCACTGTATTCATCTTTTTTTGGTACACTCAAAACTGTGGAATTAGTCGTTGTCTTTGTGTGACAGTGTACTGGCAATTCAGCATGCATTGTGATGCAGTGTTACTCTGGAGACAATCCATATTTGTGCTGGTAATGGCTATAAATTGGTAGAATGCCTGCAGGGCAGACCCTGGCACCCACACTATCCATTTAACCTCTTGGGTTCAGAGCTTGTTGGCGTGAGCGGTGACATAGTGCCAGTACGCTGAGGGAGGGGTGTACTGTGGCCCATTCTCAATACCTCTTTAGTCGACTGACTGTCAGTGACTGCTGACTGAGCTATCTACTGTTCTCCGTATAGTAGCCTCCACATAAGGGTTCTATTATATGGAAATATCAACAGAGGTTGTATTCTGCCATCTCTCTGTGGCTATCTGACCTCTCTGCCTCTCCCCCCCTGGTGCCCCCTCTCGCCTTTGGACCCCTCACATGGAAACTAATTTGACTCTCAAGTGGGGCTATTGTTTTGGCTGCTGAGCAAAAGCCAAAGTGAAACATACAGTTACAATCTCGCTGGCATTTTTCCCCCCCTCTTCCTCAATCCTGGTCTTCTTTTTCCATGGGAATCCCAGGGCCATATATGGTCGTCCTCGGTAGCTGCAGCAGTTAGAGCACTGAAGGCAGGGGCTGTGTGTATGTGTGGTGTGTGTATGTAGTCTGGTTACATCTCCCAACAGGGCTCATCTAGTGGAGGGACCCAGCTGGTTGCCCTGCAGCGCTCTAACCCTCCCCCTCGTACCCTCTGGCCTCATGAACCCTGCCAATAGCACAGGAGCTGTGAGCTCTTTGTCTCAGGCGTAAACACACACTACCTTACAGAATGAACATACACACTATAGTCTCTCTCACAAGTATAGATTCGCTGATCCTCATGTAATCCTTGTTTGTTCATGCCTGGATTGTTCTATTCCCAACATTATTTTTACTTTTTCACCACATCTCCCTTTTGACTGGGCTGATCTCTCTAACACACGCACATGCAAATGCAGAAGCATAACGCACTCATACTTACATGCAGGCGGTAAGAAGGAATTCCTTTTGTGGAAGTGGCAGCGCGCCTCTGAGCCAATGACGTAGCCTGTGAGGAGTGGCCAAAGCGCTGATGCCTGAAGCCCCAAGGCTAGGAGTATTACTTATCTGGGAATTTCTCCACTGGTATGCTAGTACAGGGCCTTGCTGCTCACTGGTTAGGTGGTTGCAGAGAGGAGTTGTACTTCTAGAGGGACAGGGAGAGGAGTAAAGTATGAGAGAGAGGCCAGTTCTGAGCTCCACAAAAAAAGCTGCTTCGTTGTCCATACTGTTGCTTTATATGGGAGAAAACCGGTCATTCCCTTTGAGGAAAAATCAAGTCCTGTGTTATTAAGCTTTATTGGGAATGCCCTAAGCACAAATTCTGAAAGCCAATAAGCTATCTCCATTTTGTACATGCAATGTTTGAGAAACCTTACACCATAATACCTAGATAATGTTATGGCTTTCCTGACAGATACTAGAGAGTTTCAGCCATCATCCATCTCACCACAGAAATTACAGCTGTTTCACTCCCCCCACTTCACACAAAGAAGAAAACTAGAGAGGCTGTACTCAAAGCACCAGCTGACTGCATAGGGATGGCAAAAAATGGCAAGTGGAGTTTGTTTTTATGAGTGTGTGTGTTTTAATGTTTTCTTAGAGGGAATAGTAGTGATATCGCTGATCTTCTCCACAAGGCATGTTTTTTAAAAGGCACTGAGTTTCTTGTGGTTGTGTTGGTGCTTTGATCCCAGCCAAAGTCCTGATCACAATCATGAAAAAGTGAGAGTGACTCAAGCCTTTGTGGTTTGAAGGTTTTAACAGCTGTACCAGAACGAAACAGCCCCCCCCCCTCAATCACCGTGATAATCTCTTGGTTTGTTGCTGTTGTAGTTTTACATTTAGTGACTGTAACATAATCCACAGACATCTTCATGGAGAGTTTTTATTGGGATTGTTTATACAGTTGAAAGTTGTTTGATAGTGTGGTCTGTGGATTATCCTGAGGAGGCATCTGGACATTGTTTCTGAATAGACATGTCCCGTTTGAGTTGAGGATGGCAGTATTCAATGATTGAGCACCACAAACAAAAATCCATTCATCATCATTGGCAAATAAAGCCCAAACCTTAACTATGCGTAATGCTAGATACCAACAGGCGAAAAAAAAAAACGGAAAATATATATATATTTTGTGCCTGATTATGGTGAACTGTCCTTTTCTTACAGAAATGTACAGTATATCAACAGTGTTGTAAATTTTGCTCAGGGCAACACCCATGCATGAGCATACCACATGTTCAACTGATGTGAAGATCTGATTGTTAAGGGGTTACTTTATGTAACCCGGTCTTCCTATAATGCAGCTACAAAAAGCACTAGACAGAGACTTGCAGTCATTTACAATACAGATAACACAATAAGATTTTATAATGCTAGGTGTAGGTTAATCAGCTGAATTTTCCCTTATGTCAGACAGGTTCAATGAACCAATAATCTGAATGTATAAATGTATGACTAAATAAGGTAGAGAGCAACATAATTGATGCAGTGATAAATCCTTGATCATATGAAATACTTTGTAGATGTGGCCACTTTAGTGCAGTAGTCTATTTGAGCATTTTGAGGATAAGTGACACTGACAAGATTGTAATTGTGCTGCTTTTAATTGTGTTTATGAGTGCATGTTTTTGATGTGATGTTTGCAGTATTTGTCAGATCATTTTTAATATGGCCCCCCCTTTTTTCCACAAACCCACAGTCTGCGCTCATGACAGACCATATTTGGCCGATAATGTGCAGAAATAATATGAAAATATTATCAAAATACTGACTAACACTCGTGACATTCATAACATGATACTCTGCAGTAGTTCAGTTGGATGACTTGGGGAACAGATAGTCATTGTTGTATGTAACATTAGAATTGTACACTGCATCATATTTTGTTCCCGTTTTAGAGTTCATATGTGGCACCAACTGATGGTTCTCATTACATCCGTTGCCACCCAGGCACACTGTTGTCAGTCATGGGTGTTATCATGGGAATGCACCATTGACATTGTCATTGACTGTAGAATAGCTGCTAGCACAATGGACTTAGCTGGCTGCCTGTGCCACTCTCAGCAGTAAAATGTGCAGGAGCCACACCAGCAGCTTTCTGCAGGGTGCTTGAGTTGGCCATCTGAGGGTGCTACTAAAGGAAGTCAAGGAGGGGAGGGGTCTTCAAGTGTCTCCTTGATGTGGAGTGCTGCTAAATTAAGCTTGGAGCTCTCGGCACGATGGCCCAGAAGATAATAAACCTACCCGTTAATACAAACACAGTAGCTATACCCCTTCACTGGGGTGTCAGGCTTGTCTGTCTGAAGTCAAGCATGTGGTGCAAAATTTCTAAATGTTGTAATTGTCTTCTGTGCTTATGGGTTGAGCCACTTCTGTTCTTGTTAACATAGAACTGTTGCTGTGATGGAAGACAGAAACTGACAGCATTATGGTTTGATAAGCTTGTTACAGTGTTCAAGCTCGGCAAGCTGGTTTTATCATTACATCCTGTAGGTTTCAATCTATTTATATCTTTCACATTTAGTAACTTTGACTTGACTTTGACTCAATGAAAGATGTAAATGTGGTTGTCCAAAAGTAGGTTTTTATAGAAGTCATGTAGTCTCTTTCTATTTACTGCACTAAGGAAAAGACTGATGTCCCGCTAGCCTCGCATCTGCAGAAACGAAGGAAGTAACCGCACTATGGAACCAAAACACCTTAGTTACAGTTTTGGGTGATTGGCTTAATACCACCACACTGGATCTTGTATTTATATGCTCAGACTAGCTTTTTGAATGATATTATAAATTAGACCATAATTCATAGCAGTGGCACCCACATAGTCTCACTACAAGACATCTCTTTTTTTTGCCATAAAAGGTCACGAGAATTGCTCCAATAACAGTTAAAAGTCATGTGTGCAAGAGGTTAAAAGTAAGATGGCACCTCGAGATGCTCCATTCAACATTAGCTTTTTGATGTTGTCTCACAGTGGTTTGCTTTTTGCGCTGCCTTCAGGGGCTATCCGAGCAACCCCTGTGTGCTTTAAAATGAAGTCTTTTCTCTATTTATTTATGTTTCTTACAAAAGCCTGACAAGGCCTGAACCCATGTTCTCTTTTTGGCTTTGTTGTCGTGGAAACAGACCGGCCTCCTTTCTTATGTGCACGTCATGGGTACATTTTTGGGCCCGCTCCGAGAATGGCTTAGCCCATCTTCTTTGCGGCGCTAGTAGGGAGTTAGGCTTGAATTCCTCCATATTATTTCAGGATTAGACTGGTGCATATGATGGACACTGTATTGTTTCTGTCCTAATCTTCTCCATATTTATCCCCACTGGCTTGGGAATGTTTATTAAGTTAATCTGTTGATGGCGCGCCTATAATCAGCCCCACACGGGTGCAGTTAATTGAGGAGTGTGTGAAGTGTGAGATATGTACATGGTTCTGCTTTACTTACCTTTCTGTCTTAGGAATTTGTTGGCCTAATGCAGCTCCACTCTTTTGAAACCATGTCTTAATACGATAAGTCAATATGAACAAAACCGGTGGTATTTACATTTATCCAGCATTTGTGACTACTATTTATCTAGGAAGGGTAAGTCCTGATGAATGTTAAAGTTTGCCTATGCCAACAGTATGTTTTCCAGGTTTAAGACCAGCATGTTTTGTTTTTTTTATGCATCATGTTTCCTTGGGGTGCTTCACATTAACTCTGGCTGGCGTGGAACAGGTTTCTCTCTCCTGCTCTTTTATAAAGTGCCACTTGAGGCCAGTTCTGTCTTGACAAAAACAGGCCGACCTTCCAGTGACGTCTGGCTGCTATTTATTTTAATGTGCTCCTGTTAGCGTACACCGGCTCATAAACACAGAAGACACATTTTGTGATTTAGAGATTATGTTTTGAGGAGTTAGGAGCAGTCCTGTGTTGTGAAATAAGATACTAAGTGGTCTTTGACAACCTCAAGGATCAACTAAGGCTCTGCTGAAGCATTGCAGTAGACCCTGCTGCACTGTACATTCCTACAATATAAACATGAGATCGCCTGTGTTATTATGTTTCCGCTTTACAGCACTGTTAAATGTGACATGATTCACCTGATGTAAAGTCATTTCAGAGTTTTCTCCCTGTTAGACTTGGAGGAATATTGCAAACATTTCTCTTACACCCCTCAATGAATTGTTTTTAATGACGCCTACTTTCTGAGGATTATGGATTTTCATCAGATTGGACCTTTAACTCATTGACCACAGTTCAGAGTTTTTGACTTCAATTAATTTCTAATTAGAGATGAGTGATTTTCACTGCTTTTCCTGCTCCATTGCTAACCGCATCCCACAAAGCCTAATGGATAAACAGAGCTGTTTTCAGAAGCCGGCCACAGACTGTGCATTATATCGACCAATCAAATGGAGCATCCTGTGTCCATTGATTTGGTTAGTACTTGATTTTTTTGCTGTTACGTCAACTTCCCAGAAGCCTCAGTTTCCATTAGCGAGGTCCTTTTTTTATCAGAAAGAGCGGCAAGGACTCATCCAGTTGTCCTGCCTGGCAAACTGACAGGCCACATCAAGTGATATGTAATGTGCTGTGGCCACATGATGTTTAGCCAGTCAGTATTTCTTTCTCAGCGCAGCAACCTTGGATTTCTCAGGTCTACTGTATGTAGGATTTTGTTAGTTTAAGGATGAATTGAAATCATGCATGCACATTTGGAGCAGAACTAAGTATACTTGAGAGCAAGCACTGATCCTACAATACATTATCACAATGGAAATTAAGAATTAACCCAAATTGTTTTACAAAGCCAACATTTTATATACACTTTGTTGTTGTCTTTTGCTGAGTGACTTTATTTTCCAGTTTAACGTCTTGTTTTGTATTCTAGGCATTTAGGTTATTGTGTAATTGTGATGAATTTTACCTTAGGTTTGGTTTATTTTAGGTATTTGTCCTACTCTTCTTTTCTATACGGTGTAGTGCCATCCATCTTATTGCCTTCATACTTGACAATGCCTCCTCTCTTCTCCCCCTCTCAGACACACTGGCCAAACAGGTTTAAATGCTAACGTGTCTAAGAGTGAGTCACTACATGTCTGAATGTTTCAGTGCGAGCACATCACTGATCCTATATGTCATTTGGGGGACAGGATTAAGCCCACAGTGCTTCTTAATATAATTTTAATATAACCTCAATTCACCGTAGAGTCAGAAGGAATAGAGGAGGGGGATTGCTCACCCTTCCTGCTGTCAGGCATAAATTATTTTGTCTACGGAGGTGAATGTTAGTGCAATGTGTGGTTGCAAAAGCCTATGCTGCCTCCTTACATTACTGCCCTTCTCTGTGCATTCTTGTCTGTTCTTTGAGGAGTGCGCCACCGTGACATAAAAGGATGCCATGGTACTTCCTCTTGACTCTCCTCTTCTCTCTCCTGCCCCTCTGGCCACTACACGATGCACACTCTTGATGCAGGCTGTCACTCTGGCACCTGTCAGCCACAGACAATTACAGCCATTAAGGGATTACCTTTGTTGGGCTCCAGTAGCTGCTGGGAGGAGCCAGTGGAGGAAGGTGACGCACTGAAGAGGGAGGTCACAGCCAGCACTGCGTTCGCCTTAAGGGGCTTTTTTCCATTCTTAGAGAAGGAGAAGACTTTGAAGAGATATTAAGTGTGTGGGAGAATGACTGAGGGGGAGGATTTAGATGAGAGTATGGAGGACAGTTTTCAGATGAGAGGCGGAAAGCTGTAACAATCCTTTTTTTTATGTTCCATGTAATTTTTCACCAGTCACAAATTAAAAAATATAAGCCCAGTGCATTACATGTAAAAGGCTCCTGATACACCATAGCCTACAATTTCCACTCCAGTGGGAATCTGTTTAGACAGTTTCTTTATGTGTTCGTAATACAAATTGAAAATATGTCTGATTTAAAATATTGACACTTTTGCTTTTGTGTTGTCACCTGAGGTCTTTCACGTAGAAGAAAAATGAAGAGAGACTGAATGAATGAAGCTGGAGTCACTGATTCATTAGGCTGAGCAGTCAGTCAGACAGCTCGCTTTCACTTACTGCCTTGGTTGCCAATTCAACACTCAGTCAGCTGGCGATAAGAGCCCACTGGTGCCACTTGTCTTTATTTCGAATCCCACAAGGAAGTAGAATGCATTATAATTAATCTCCGGAGGACAACATGGCAACACATGAATGTGACCAAAGAGTGTGATTAGTTCCCATCCTCCTGTACCCGCATAGGGAAAAACATGGAGCTCATTACATGATAGTAGAGTTAATGTTACTGCTACCAATATGATGTTTAAAAATACAGCTGTATATAAGGATTGCCTGTTAAATTTGTTACACTTACACTTTTAGAAGTGTTTAGAAGTCTTGGGTGTCCTGACACTTGATTTTAAAGCCATTAACTACAGGTCTGCTTTTGTTGATATTACCAAATTGTGGACTTGGATGGGGACCACAAGCTGCCATGTGTTGGGACAGGGTAGTCACGTCATTTGTACGTAATGGTGACGTCCAACTAACAAACCCTTGAGGGTGACATTTCACTAGTGATGAGACTGCATCACTTTCAAAGTGATATCTTGCCGTGTTGTCTGCCCTGTAACAAAGTCAGATGAACCCAGTCTGTTAAAAACTCTATCTACACCTGGAG
Source organism: Enoplosus armatus (assembly GCF_043641665.1). Classification (NCBI taxonomy): domain Eukaryota; kingdom Metazoa; phylum Chordata; class Actinopteri; order Centrarchiformes; family Enoplosidae; genus Enoplosus; species Enoplosus armatus. Next base: position 4,385,956 of record NC_092201.1, on the reverse strand, counting down.
AAACTCTGTCTGAGCACCCACACACAACCAAACCACATCATACACAAACACACACACACACAGTCAGATAAGCTCAGTGAGGCCTTTGCAGGCGCTCTTCAACTCTGGCCATGTACGGCGTTGTAAACGGCCCAAATTTGGACAAGGATTCTAGCCAGATAGTCGTGTGCCCTAAACGTGAGGCCGCTGTGTGTTCGTGTATATCTGTTTCCCTTGTCAACGCTTTTGTTGTCATAGCAACCCCAGGAGAGAGTGCGAGACAGTCCAGGCACAGTGTTCAGTGATGGGGGTGAGGGGGTTGGGAATGGCAAGGTTTGTTTTTTATATTTGTTTCTGACCACTGCTTTGCAGGTCACCCTGTTATGTGTCTTTGATGTGAGGTAACTTCTTAACCTCAGGGCCTCTGTGTATCCTGAATGAAAAGTGCTCTCCAGGCTCTCCATTGCTGCTTTTCCTTTGTCTCGTTTTGGATGTTAAGCAGAAATGTGACCTCCTTGACAGCTTGCTCCCTCTCAGGCGTGTGGCCAAGTACAGCTGCTGTTCCTCTGGCTGTGTATGAATTGAATGCAATTTTTTAATATTTAGTATAGAAATGAGCCCATCAAACTAGATCTTACAGACAGTAGGGTTGGTTTGTGTCTTAAACACGTAGGCCACCAGATTTCCCACAAAGCCAGGCATTATAAATGTCTGTCTTTTGGCCAGATTAAACAAATTCAATGAGACAAAGAAGCTCAGCTGTACACATTTAACAGTTTAATTTATCATGCAGAAATTCATAGGTTTTAAACAAAAAGATAACATTACAAAACCATAATAAGAAACATTTTATTGCTTACAAAATACTAAATTGTTGGGTATGGAATAAACTCGGCATGTCTAATAACATAGTCAGTCAAGTGCTGATTAAATGTATAACGGAAACCCAAAGTACGCCCACCCTGGTGCAAATTCTGCTTCATAGTGTGGGCAAATCATAACATCTCCCACTTCATGAGTCAGAAGATCTAAAATTAGACCTCTCCCACTTGCATCTGCAATTGATTTCTATGGGTATCACTTTTGTTCAGTCATATATGGTTTGGTTTTCTGCACTGGGGGTTTCAGAAACAACATTATGGACGGTGTTAAGAAAATTAGCCTGGTGCATGCTCAGTGTCCACTTTGTTGTCTGTGCTCCTGATCTCCTTTGAGTATGGGATGTGCCGATCATTATCAAACAGCACAATATTTTTGTGGGTGGTCTGCTAGTTTCCAACTCAGTGTCTTGACTTCCCTTTGACTGTATGCAGTGACCTTAGGGAAAGTTTAGATGTCTTCTGCCAAAACATTTAGTGAACCATTATCCATATGCTGCATGACACTGGCAGTACCACCTGCCCAAGCAAGCATAGTCTCAAGTGTTACCCTGATTTGGCTAACTGAGGTATTTTAATGTGGACCTTTTTTAAGGATTTTACTTGTGTTCAGATGTTCCTTAAAGTTCTCCAATGTTCTCCAACTCTAATTTGACATGCCTGTTAGGGACATCCTCCTGTCCTTAGCCAAGAGACTGGCTGACTGTCTGTAGCTTGTCCCCAGCACCAGAGAATGGCACAGTTCCTAATGATTATGATTGATTTTAAATGAAGAGGACCAACTCTGGGTGCAAGATGTGCTGTTTTACTTTTTCTCAAACACAGATGTGGATTTAATCTACTGATTCATCAGCTGCTCAGTGTAAGAGAAGAACGTACTGTGTGTGTGTGTGTGCATGTTTGTGGTTATTTCAGTGGTCTGATTTATCACACTTGAGAGAATTTTTTAAGTAAAAGCAGTCTTTTGAAAGTGTTTTTGAAATCACTTTTTTGCATGAAGTAGCAGCATATAGGCACAGCACCTCAGTGCCTCCTTCAGCAGTACTACGCTATGTGGTATTTCAAGCACCCCTGCTATGTGCAGGCATTTTGGGAATACTCCGGCTGCCAAAATTCCCCAACAATTCTGGACGCACGTGGCAATCTATCAGACGCAGTGCTCTTTCCATGCAAGCTGTTTCTAACTGCAGCACAGGCCATCCCACCGCACACACATAGACACACAGGGCAGGTCACGCTCCTTGCTTTTTACAGTGGCCTTACTCTACCCTCTCCTCTCTCTCTCGCTCAGGCATGCATAGATGACAATGTTGACATGGTGACTTTCCTGGTGGAGCATGGAGCCGGCATCAACCAGCCTGACAACGAGGGCTGGATCCCCCTCCACGCTGCAGCCTCCTGTGGCTATCTAGACATAGCAGAGTAAGTATTGAGTTTATTCAGTTTCCAAGAAGCAGTAGTATCTGTTTCATCAGGTTTGATTTTTGCACACTCATCATTACATCCTGTTTTGTATCTAGCTTGTTCTAAGAAACCTTTTTTTTTTTTTTGTAACTGCAGAATCTCTCAATCTCAAGTTTGTTTGAAGATGTCTGAGTGGTAGGGTCGTTAAGGGTCCTGTATAAATGTCTAACTGGTACTACACAATTTCATTTGGATTGTCAAGCACAAAAGGACATCATGGCTGACGTGGCTGAGCTCCAGCTGAGGTCTGCACTCTCCTGTCACCTGACCTCATTCTTTATATTGGTGCTAGCAGTATGGCCTAGGGCAGTGCTATAATTTTAATTTCTTGATTAAAAGAATTATAATTTTAAGGTTGCACAACAGCACTCTTAACTGGTTTCACCTTTTGGTGTAATGCAATTAACATTGTTTTGGTTAATTTCCTTTAAATTCCTTAACAGTTTCGTGCCAGAATCAACATGTCAAGAGCCATCATTTTCAGTAGCACACTGTTCCCGTCACATTTTGACAGCAGCTACAGCCCATCTGATAGCTCAGACACACATTGTTAGAGTGATGTAATCAAATATGGAGAGATTATTGTCAGCCACTGTATCTGGAATCGAGCTCTAGAGTTGCACTCTAGTATTTTCTTGCCCAAAGTCCTTTTCAGGTAAGAAGGCTGCTCATAGGGCTCAGAACACAACACGGAGATGTTATCAGAGGATATTTAAAACAAGCTAAAGGGGGCTGAAGGAGCTCAGTTGTACTCATTGTTCAGCATATTGGGAGTGTGCTGTGACCTGCTTTACTTCTGTGTTACATTACAGGAACCTGGCTACAGATTTATCCCCACTAATGATGTTTTTCCCAAAAAGTAACAACTACAACTGACTGTAGAAACATAAACATGTAGCGTATGTACAAAGTAGCTGCCAGGCACATTTCTGCACGGTATTTAACTTGTAATGTAACAGCCTTTTTGAACAATGTGGAAAAATTATATATTAGCTGCATCATTAAAAACATCCACACAATTTTGAGATATTTTAATGTTTGAACTTCTGGGATCCAGCATGTCTGTGTCCAGTAGGCCTGATGAACACAGCATCAGCACTGGGCTAGTATTACAGAAAACAAGAGGTTTTTTGTGTTCCTATAATGAATGAAAAGGTCAAGTGGTTGGCCTGATATGGGTGACTAATGGAGATATCATGACATGGAGAGAAACTCAGCAACCTGATGTGGGCAGTGAGCTCTCAGTAGACAAATTTGAATCCCAGCATCCTCATTCACAGTAACGGGAACTCCAAAGCAGGGCTGTATCTCCAAGCCCCTGGTGTCACCACAGCCATCTAATGGTAGGGTTGGTTAAGAATCCCACAGTTGGACTCCAGACCACAAAGCTATCAAACCTAGTAAAGCTGACCCAAAATAGGCAGAATAGTAAGTCCAACCAAGAAGATATAAAACTTTGAAACGTAACTGCAGTCAGTCAGTTACCATTTGGAGGGGGGGTCATGAGCACTGAGCCTGTTTCAAGTGGTGTGTTGGCCTAATGAGAAGGGCCTGAGTCTCACCACAGCTTTAATTGGAAGCAGCTGAAGTCAAGATGTTGAATGGTTAAAAAGGTTTTGCATCTCAGCTGGGGGGAGACAAAGATATAAAGGGTTAAATCACCAAGCAACCTTGAATACATTGTTAAATGCTTATTGTGGTTTTTGTGGATTAACTCTGGGTCTTTCATGCCTTCAGAGGGCCATGCAGACAAAGACTGTTCAGAGTTTTGATATTATTCTAATTTAAACTAAATCATCCATGAAATTATAGATTTCCGCGAAGTTTTTTTTTTTTTTTTTGATCCCCAACGTGACAGATTCTGTGTGACTATCTGTATGATATAAAAGCCACCACAAGTATCACTAGTATGCTATAATCACAATGTCAAAATGCTGACATCGAGCATCCCTACTGTGTTGTGACAAACATTAGTTTTTAGGATTTGATAAGATTTTCAATTTTTATCTCACTGGGATTATTATTATCTTTATCTTGACTTCCTATTCAGTGTCCCCTTTTGCATATTGATTTCACCACACAGATTGGCCACATTCAATTACACTTACAACAATTTTTAGGCTCCTGACTGAGAGTTAAAAAACAACAAAATATTGGCCTGTAATAATCTTATAAAAATGAATATTGATATTGGTACTGGCCTCAAAATTCCAGTATCAGGCTATAATGACAACACTGTCGAGGGATACAATACACAAGGGAATGCTTCAGTTGCATCTGTAGGTGCAGTTATGTACTGTAAGACGAACTGGGCGGTAGTTCAGTGTAAAACCCCGGAGAGTAGTAAGCAACCATGTCACACACACACACCTGTCTGGATTTGTGGCACTCCTTCTCCAGACTCCTCTTTTTCTTTATTATTTAGGTGTGGCATGTTCACTTTGTTTGCACAGCCTGAGGAAGACCCTCTGCCATTTGAACACATTGTGTGACTTAGGTGCCTTGAGTTTTCAGCGCTTATGCCATTAGCATCTTACTTATTTGAACATGTATTATGGTTATTTACCTTTGTCATGTAGTGTGTGTGCTGAGCCTTCAGCGTGTGCTGAATGCCAATAAAAGACTTTTGCATTATGAGCATGCTCGTGTCTCCATGGACACGGCCCTTTCTTTCCATTTGGGTATTTTTTTCCCCTCAGTATTTGTTTTTTAAGAATATTCATATTAGCGTGTTTTTAAAGGGGATTTTTAGCAGCAAAGAATAAAACAGCAACAAGTTTTAAGACAAGTTTTGCAAAAGATAATTATGCATTTAATTATTATAATTGATGTAGTTGGTGAATATATAATTTGGCCTAGGGTTGTCGGGAAGATGTGACTGGTAAAACAGGAGATGCAGACTGTGGTGTAGTGTCAACCAGTTTTGGCACTGAACCAGAAGCAACATTTCACAGCTCCTGTCCTCCAACTGTTTCCTCATCAGTTAAAGGAAGTGACAGTTGCATATACCTCCTTTCCTTTTCACCCCGTCAAAGGCTAGAGTTTGACCTCAAACAGAAATCAACCAGACTATTTCAGAATAATACTGCTCTGGAAAAGTTTAGGATGTTTATGTAAATATCTTCTTTGCTCAAACCTAACATGTTGTGGTGTGTGATGTTGTTGCAGGTATCTCATCAGCCAGGGTGCCAGTGTAGGAGTTGTGAACAGTGAAGGTGAGACGCCTCTAGACATTGCTGAAGAGGAGGCAATGGAGGAGCTGCTGCAGAATGAGATCAACAGACAAGGTACAGTATTCAGTACAGACATCTTGAACGTCTGGTCCATATTGGACTACTGGGTCATCCATCTCCAATAAAAATGTACTACACTGTAAGTGTCTGTCTCAAGTGAATTTAACCACTGATAATGCACTGAAGCTAATTTAGCCTCAGCCTAAAAGTTATGTAAAGGTAGGTTATGCAAAAAGAAAGAAGTGGTGACAGACGAATGCAGCTTTCGGTGACAATACCAATATTTGGGAGAGCTAACTATGACTCTGTGCACTCTGCTTTATTTATTTAGATATAACAAACATTGCTGTAAATGCGCCTGAGTTAGCCAAGAGGCCATTTTTCAACTGTGTTTCAACAGATGCTACGGTCACCCTAAAACAGAATATAAGATTAAAATTAATTGATTAATACACTTCAGAGTAAAGTGTTACCATGTAATGGAGCTTAATGATATCTAGAAACAGTCCTGATGTGTTGAGCTTGTTAATGGCAGTGTAGCTGGTAGGGGCCCTATGTGTATTTCATGCATGTATGAGTATGTTGTCAAATAGAATCTTAGTTCTCATTGAGTGTCGGTTACCTGCTGTTTTTCACTTGCTTTCTTGAAGAAAACTTGCATAATATAGAAAAGAGATCCAGCTGTGTTGTGAGCACTCGTGATGATTCAAAACTGAAAAGTTGAGTCTTTCTATTTTTGGCTGGGGCATTCTTGAGATGATGAAAGGCCCTCTCCTATGGCGAGAGGCCACGCACAGACGTGTTAACTGGCCCCGGGCCAGAGGGGTGCTCCTCAGCTCGTATTCACTAATAAAAGTTGGCTGGCTTTCCCTTCTCTGTGGCACCAGTTGCAAGCTTAACATTCTCACATTTTACTACCTGTGTTGTTTGCACGCAGAGAGAAATGCCAGATTTATAGCCCTGGTCATTGATGGTTTACAGTAGGGTGTGAAATGCAAGTCGTGCACAGGTTGTCAATCATGTAAGCTTTGTTGATACGTGAATGAAACGGCAGCCCCATTAGAAATGTTTACAAAAAGCTTGTCCACAGCGTCAGAAGTTGCAGTCTCCATGTCATACACTGTCATAATGTGTAAACTGTCTAGTGTATCTAACAACCTTGAGTTAAAAAAGATTGTCTATAAGCTGTCAATCTCTTGACAGTCCTTTTTAAGTCAAGGTCCAAGTGTCTGAAAGCACATGGCATCCAGTGATAATGACACCCAGAGTGCTGTTTGCATGTTACGCTTCTGGACCGTGTTACATAACGGCAGCGAGACATGCACCCACCCGAACCTCAAGCATCTCGGCCAGCGGCAGATGTCAGCTTTGATTTGCCGATGCCTGATAGATGTGCTGCCTGGTTCGGAGCATTCACACGCTGCCTCCTCTAAGATCCATCACGAACGGATGCAAAACCAAATGTCCATCTTCATTTAACATGCTCATAGACTTCACAGAGCCAAACTGCTGAATACTTTTTCATTATGTGGACATTATGTATTCAAGTGTGAGCCTTATTTATTTATTCATTAATGCAGACTTGCATAAAACTGCTTTCAAGATAAAACTCCACTGAAGAGTGAATTTGCAATGATCCTGGCCTCAGGGCAGCTGCAGACAATCCACAGCTCAGTTCTCTGTGCTAGAGGTAGCAGGCAGCCTTATGCAACTCGCTGTTGTGTAACGCTTCTGTATGTTTGTAATGTGATTTTCTCCTCTCAAAGAGATACCAGTCATGGGGTTAAACTTGTTAGCAAGTGACCATGGTTTCCCCTTGGCAGAGACAACCTCTAGATCCCCTCGTTGACCCTGATTGGGTCAAGTGACTGGACAGCCCTGCCGCCCTCCCTCCCTCCCTCCTCCATCAGCTGCCTCATGAGGGCTGCTATCTGTCCTTGTAATGGACTGAAGGTGGACAATCTCACAAATATTTCTATCTCACACTCTGTCCCCGCTGCCGAGAGGACAGGGAGGTAATTTGGATTGGGTTGACAGCAGATTCCTCTCAGCTCAGAATAAAACGGTTTTATTTTGACCCTTTTTACTTGTCTAAGATGCCAGTAACTATACTTACCTCTGAGGTTCCTGGTGCTTCACGGTAGATTTCTGTAGATGTTTCGTTTTGGCTTTACCACAAATATTATAGGTATATTGTCAGTGAGCAGAAGGGGGAGGCAAGTCCTTTTTTGGTCTATTGGATTTTGTCTTTATCTTCTCAATGATCAGGTAGAAGATGTGCTGTTCTCTTGTAAAAACTTTGAACTGCTGCCAACTCTTCCACTCAGCTCTTGTTCTGTAGTCCTACTTAGAGGCCATTAGGCTCTCTGCTTTTTATAGACGCAGTGTAGGCTACTTCCCAAGAGATCACGGGACGTTGCCCTACCTGGGCAGCTCCCATTGCCTACATTAACTGTCCTAAAGAAGTTTAGGTTAATTTTCCGCTATAGTGTGTGTGCACTGTGTTTTCTCTTACTTGTCAAGTTGGGGTAGATTTACATGATAGCTGTGGCATTTCTGTGGGTAAATAGAGTTTCACTAAACATGACGGGCGGTGTACGTCCTTTTAATGCCTAAAAATTGAGCAGCTTGTAAATAATAATCAATTTAACACATGTAGGTGTTAAAATAAAATTTCTTGTAACATTAGATGTTGAGAGTTTCTGATGACGGGCTTCACTGACCAGCCAACCATAGTGAGACATAGTGGTCTCACTATGGTTTCACTTTCTTAGACCTCAGTACACTAATCCTCTTAATGAGCAACATGTCCAGTTTGTGGTACGTGTGTTGGAAAGATACATTTCCACTGACATTTAAGGCTTGTAAACCCTTTTTTTGAAACAGCAAAAGGCTTATAGCAGGTGTCTCTGTGACTTTTGTTTGGGAATCGAGTGTCCTCTTCTTGCTTAACGGATCTCCTTGTGCTCCTCTCCAGCTAGCAAGGGCTACACTTATGGGGAAAGCCAAACTTGTAGACACAGATGTCCTCTTTCATTGGTTTAAAAGCTTGAGGCAATCTTTTTAGGGTGTCAGGAAATGAGTGATGATGTATCCTTGGGAGTAGAACAAAAACCTATAAGATCAGCTGAAGTTCTGGCTCCTACCCCAGAGCACTTCTTGGATCACTGTTTATGTAGTTCAACACAGTTAACGCTCAGCTGACGAGTCAACGACTCGTGCAGCGGTGCATTTCTGATCGTCTCGTGTTCCAACCAGGTGTCAACAAGACAATACAGGCCTGTTTTCACTGCTGCATTGCATGCAGCTTATAACTTCGACATATTGACCCACTTTAACTGGCTGAGGCCTGTGTTTTTGCAGCCACTATTTCATTGTTAAATTGACAGAATATTGGCACAAAAGTGTTTGCTAAAGCAGAACAAGTGTTTTACAACGCCCTCTAATGTTTAGAGAGGTTGCCAGAATAATGTAATGTCTATTTTCTTTTCTGTAGAACCTTAAACACAATGGATAACATTAATAAAAGTACAGGGGTGCGTGGGTTGAAGACTTGTCATAGCTGTGATTATTGTCGCATTATCACATATGCAAAGATTTATCTCATGGCTATGCATTGAAATATTTTCTGTTCTCTCTACTGTAATCCATTGTCACAAACTAATGTAATGTATTCCAAGCATTCACATGCCTTTCTCTAGATGTAAGAGAAGTAGAACTCATAATAAACACCTTGATGTAATTGTGCTTCGTTCCCTAACCCCTCTCTGGGTTCAGTGTTACAGCTGGCAGCTTGTTCCTAAGTAGCAGGTAATCCTCCAGTGCCACTTTGACTGTATCAGTCTCCTCTGTCACTTACCAGGGGTGGATATCGAGGCAGCCCGGAAAGAGGAGGAGCGGGTCATGCTGAGGGACGCTCGGCAGTGGCTCAACAGCGGCCAGATCCAAGACGTTCGGCACGCCAAGTCCGGAGGAACGTCACTCCATGTAGCTGCTGCGAAGGGATACGCCGAGGTTTTAAAGTAAGCAGCCTACTACCTGTGAAATCGAGACCACTGAGTGTAAACATGATGTCTTTCCCGTTGTTATGTAAAGCCTTTCCTGTATGTTACCTTTTATATAAATACTATTAATAGTCAAGACAGTGGTGAGGCCTTTTCTTTGCTAATGCCAAACATATCTTGGTCTCTGCATCTTGTCAATGCGTTGTTCCGAGACTGTCACTGTGGGCTGTTAATGCGGCTACACAGCTCGAGGAAAGGAACTGCAGCCGGCTGTCCATCTGGTCTGGGAAGCCAGCCAGCACACTCTACTGCCATAGATAGCTCTAAGAAATCTGATGGTTAGCGTGACTACCATATACAAGACGGGGATCTAAATGTTTTCCCCTTCATGGCAGAATTATGGGCTGAAATATTAGTTTTTAGAATGTGCCAACCTCATCCTGCTCTTGCTGAGGGATGACAAAGATTTTCAGATTATGTGTCCATGTGTTTCTCTGTATCTCATAAATCTGACCTGGGGTTACAATGCTGAGGCACTTTTAAAAGCCTGGACCCTGGCAGCACCTTGAAAGATTAGTTTACAGAATCAAATCTGAGAAAACCAGATTTGCTAATTCTAAGGAAAACTGTTTGTGTTTCTCCTCCCTCTCTTTCATCGTGCAGGCTTTTAATCCAAGCAGGGTATGATGTAAATATTAAGGACTATGATGGCTGGACCCCTCTACATGCAGCAGCACACTGGGGCAAAGAGGAGGCATGTAGGATACTGGTGGAGAATCTATGTGACATGGACCTCATTAATAAAATGGTGAGTAACTGGAATGGTCATGAGTCCTGTCATTAAGTGCTGTGCAATCCGTGTTTTAGATAACTTTTATTTTATTTCTTTCCCTCAGGGCCAGACAGCTTTGGATGTAGCAGACGAAGATGTTCTGGGATACTTAGAAGAACTACAAAAGAAACAAAAGCTGGTGAGTCAATGTGGCTGCTAATTGTTGTAAAGGTGGATACATGAGAATGAGTTCTGTAAAAAAAAAAATATATATATTGTGGAAGCCTTAGATTGAGTGAGATTGTGTGTCCAAGATTGTGTGCCTTGTCTTTTCCCCCATAAGAATTTCTTATTTTTGTTTTCTATATTCCAGCTGATGAGTGTCGAGAAAGATGTTAAGAAATCTCCTTTGATTGAAACGACAACCACCGGGGATAACAACCAATCACTGAAACCGCTCAAGAGGTAAATAGCTTGATGGTGGAAAAATAATCAGCGGAAACTGTTTACTGAATTAGGTTTTAGGATTAATAAGCCACCTATAGTACAGGCACAAAAACATCTAACTTCATCTTTGACTTGTATTCTGTTCAGAATACTCCACTGATGCTGTAGTTCTGTACTGATGGTGTTAAATTTGTGTGTTGCAGCAAAGAAACACTGCTTCTGGAGCCAGAAAAGAGCGCCCCACGCATTGACACCTTAGAACCTGAGAAGGTGGATGAAGAAGAGGAGGGGAAGAAGGACGAATCAAGCTGCTCCAGTGAGGAAGAGGATGACGAAGATTCAGAGTCAGAGACTGAAGCAGGTATTGCGTATGTGTGTGACTTATTTTAGACTTGTTTGTGTAGTGTCGGTAAATCAGGTCTGAATCCCAAGCATTTACTGGTTAATTCAGTCGGTTCTGTGCCTTTTTGCCAAACTATGTTCAAAAAGAGGCAAATTTAGTGGTCAAACGTCACTACATACATCTTTATATTCTTCACTGAGAATGTTTTTTTACTTTTTCTAACACATTTTCCATAATTGTTTTCATTATTTGTTGTTTGTTGACTCAAACAACTCTCACACTTTCTCCTTTTTAACCCCTCCAGACAAGAGCAAGCCTTCAGCATCGGTGAGCAACAGCACAACGCCCCCCCCTACCAGCATCACCGTGTCATCTCCAGCTAGCCCAACCAACCAGGTGACACCCCCCACTTCACCGGTTAAGAAGGTACGACCTGGTGAACAAGTATTTATCATCCTACCCTGCGCAGAAAAAATTGGCAGTTGATTGGTTTTTAAAGGCCTTGGAAATTAATTGCTGCAGCACAGCCATGATGCAATCATGTCACTCTTCTACCCTCTAATCACCAGGTAGTGACTGCGCCTCTGTTCCTTGAAGCCAATGCAACCTTATTCTACTGAGACCTGTTGGTGCTTTATTATGTACACAAATCAGAAAAATTCACCATCTATTTAGTTTTTCTCCCCCATGACTACAAACCTAATTTCACAGCCGGCTGAAGATACTGAGGGTGTACATAAATGAGTTTGCGGTTCATACTCCAGGCCATCACAGAAATAGTCGTCCCTGGTTGTGTTTTGCTCTTCATGTGGCAGCACAATGAGCACACAAAGCTAACAAATGTCACAGAGGCCCTGAGAATGACGGTTACGACCAATTTTCTGCGGCATTTAACAAACATGGCAACAGGCTATACAGTACGGATGATTGGTGGCCGGTTCTGGATAATGTCAACAGTTTACAATATGACTGTTAGGATACCAGCAGATTACAGCAGTGGATTTGGTTGGTTAGGAATAAAACTAGGGCTTCCATGGCAGTGTTTTCCCACTTTTGAGTCTGCTGCCCTCTGCTGGCAAAATGAGGCCAAGCATTTAAAGAAAGTGAACCTGCTCAGTTTTTCCAAGGGCATGTCTGCGTCCGCCAGTACACTGGTTTAAGCAAATACTTACGAGAGGTATTTTCAAGTGTTTTGTGTGGCCAGAGATGAAATGGGATGAATTTAGACCTGAAAATGAAATCCCTTAAGTCCCACATATCAGACTCCATCTACAGACTGCATCACACTCCTGAATGCAGCCTAAATAGAAGGGTATCTTTACCTTGTCCTATCACTTTCTCAATTTTCACCCATTAGTTGATGTCCTGTAATCAGTGGCCACCTATCCAAGACTGTCTGAATGTTGTTTCTTTTTTTCCCTGCTTCTTTTCTTTGCAATGATCTTCTTGTTCCAGTCCTTCTTTGAAGCCTAGCGCTCACACATCACAATGTCTTCTGTCTAACAAGAGTGAGCAAAACATTAACAACGTCCAGTTTTGACACTACCAAAATGTTTGTTGGATCTGTCACTTTTTCCAACTGAGAACAACAATGGTAGTCCCCCCCCCCCCCCCCCCCCCGGTTTGGCAGTAAGCATTGTGTGGTGTGACTAGGCCTTAAAAAAAACAATCTGTCCCTGCCATAAAGTGTGTTTCTTTTGCTGCAGCTTCTGTCTTATTCTGGCCTTTTCTCTGTCTCAACCTCTCTTCCCTCCCTCCCTCTCTCTCTCTGCGTGTTTCTCATCCTGGGCTCTTGTCTTGGTTGGCTTTAGTTTGATTATATTACTCCCCTCATGCCTGTGGCGGAGCCAGGCTGTCCTGCATTGTGGCGTCAAGGCTTGCGCAAAACTGGCATTTCTCTAGTGCCCAAAAAACCTATGGTGAGGCATTGGTGTGCACCAGAGTTGTTCTCTCATCCTACATGCACCTGTGCACTGACAAAGTACCTAACACCCCCCTAACCAGTCTGGCCTGATCCAGGTGATGCTGATTGAACCTTCCTATCGCTGACTTTCACTCATCAACCCAACATGGTGTTGTTTTCACTTGTAATCAACAAATGCACCGTCCTGATCGTGCTTTCACCGTGTGTCTGTGTGGCTTCTGTGTTTTGTTTAGCTGCTTGTCATCTTTTGATGGTTCGTTTTAAAAATGTGGCCAGACCTGAAAACTTTCAATCAGACCTGAAAGTCCCAACAGGTTTACAAGAGTACAAGAGCATTACATAATTGTCATATTTTAAGAATATCTTTTACTCTGGAATGATTTTCAAAGTCCAGTAGTAGTAGTAGTAGTAGTAGTAGTAGATGTGGATGTGATAGTACCTCTTAATTGGCATGCTCTTCTTTTAAAAATGTCCTTTCAATGGTCTCATCATTTAAACTTAAACAACTGCAGCCTCTGGAGATTAATCCAAACTGTTTTTGACCGTTTTTCTGACCTAAATGACTTTTGTGTTACTCACCAAGATGACTAAAAAAAAAATCTCATTTAACATCCTTATACTTTTAAATGGTTAATTTTGTACACTAAACCGCTGCCCCCTCCTCCCTCCCAGGCCATTCAGCCTGCTGGAAAGGTCTCAACTAAAGTGGAGGAGGATAGGAAGGACGAGTCTCCAGCGTCGTGGCGGCTGGGTTTGAGGAAGACGGGCAGCTACGGGGCGCTAGCGGAGATCACCGCCACCAAGGAGGCTCAGAAGGAGAAAGACACGACTGGGGTGATGCGCTCAGCCTCGAGCCCTCGCCTGTCCTCCTCCCTGGACAATAAAGACAAAGAGAAGGTCAACAGTCACATAGTCACATCCTTTATTTTTTCAGTTATGTGGTATGTCTCTAAGAAGACTGGATCACCAGGATGTCCTGAGAGATATTCACATACCCAGTTAGTCAAAGACATTCAATCCTTACTGCATATCTTTATGCAAATGTTGAGACAGGGCTTTAAAATATACAACTATAGAATATAAAGATATAGCATTTAGTCAATTTGAAAAGGAAGAAATCATTTATACTTGACTGCTGTGCTTTTATAAGAGTTCAATTAGGACTGAAATGCCATTTTAGATGGTTTAATAGTAAATAAAGTTTGTAACTGTAAGTTTGTGACTCTTCCTTAAATGGTCACTAATTGGGTCGTGTTTGTTCTTCTGTCTACAGGAAAAAGATAAAGGGACCCGGCTTGCCTATGTGGCCCCCACTATCCCCAAGAGACTGGCCAGTACTTCAGACATTGACGAGAAGGAAAACAGGTGAAGCGATGGAGCCAAGTGGCTCTGTGCGAACATGCATTGGCGTTAGTGGCTCCTGCTGCCCACTGCTGTGTGTTGCAGGCAAAAGGCCTCAATGCTCTGCATGGTGTGTGTGGCTCTAAGAAACTGCCTTTGGTTAGCTTGTTATGTTGCGCAGCAATGGACTTCGAAATTACTAGTAAAAGGGTGGATTTTGTAGTGGGTAGACTTAGGTTTAGTGGGGAAGGACCATCATTCTTATCAGCACATATCTAGTATCTATGTCCATATCTGTTTTGTGGAAGCTGGGGTACAATTGTAGCTTGTGGTTCCCCAGGGACTCTACTTCTCTGATACGTAGTGGCTCATACACCCGGCGACGCTGGGATGACGACCTGAAGAACAGCGAAGGAAGCGCCTCCACCAACCGAACCCCCAGCTACCAGCGCAGGTTAGCCTCTGCTGCGATATAAATCTCTGCCAAACTTCCATCCCTCATCTCATAATCAGATATCTGTTCCATCTGATCTGATGTGTTTATCCATTATGAGGTTGTAGCTGTGGAACTAAAGTCACTATGTAGACAGCATTGATAGTTGTTTATCAATCATCTACTGTACATTTCGCTTGGATTAGGTCATCAGAGATATGTACCTACATGCTTCCATGCACAGCAGCAGCTACTGAGAAAGCCATGCAAATCAACGCCTTTCTCTATCACTGCCACAGAGTCTGTTGCATGACTGTACCCGTCCTGTCAGGTTGTTGTGCCACTGAGTTTGCAATGCATTACTCAGACATTTTAACAAGGCTGTATACCCGTCTGACGCCCAGATAAATCAAATTTCCAGGCTTGTTCATGGCACAAAACCTAGACATGGACTTATGCTGCATGCATGTCATATGGGGAAAATACTAGATATAACCCTTCTTTTAAGAAATTACTATTTTAAGCAACTTGGGAACTGGTAGTGTTTTTTGTTTTTGAATTCTGACGTTATCAACCAAGACGTCCTTGAATCAAAAATTGGTAAGTGTAGGAATTTGAAGCAAATGTGTGTGCTGACTGGACAGGGCAACAGAAATCTATGAAAACCTTACTTTACGGCATCTCCAAACACGATTTAACTTGTGAACACTTGTTGCTTTCAATTGTCCAGTCAACAGCTGGCCCCATATGACATGAATGCACCAATAGTGTGCAAAGCTTAATAGTCTTAAATATGTATGTTTCTTTTACTGTATCTGTGTGTGTGTGTGTGTGTGCGCCTCCACCGCTAACATGCCTCTCTCGCCCACCCGCCTGCCAACACACCAGCACGTCCCATACGCTAGCACTAGGGCGGAGCGGCAGCACGCGGGACGTGCCAGCCAAGTCTTCGTCCACCTCCAGCTTGGACCCTAACACCTGTAATACTAAACCCTGGCAGCCACCCACCTCCCACTACCAGTCTTACAGCATTTACCGCAGGTACACCAGCCTCACCGGGGCACCACCGTCTCTACACCTACCTGTCTTCTCTGACCGCGTCTCTGCTCTGCTGAAGTGTCCACCATGCGTTTTGTGTTTCAAATGAATATTGGAAGAGATGGTTGTTTTTAACATTCAGAGCTAGCATCTGGATGAAGCCTGGTTTGTCCAAAATATTTCAATGATGTTCAGATTTAAATGCTTTCCAAACCCACCCAGTAATGAAGAAACTTCATGAGAAAACTTGTGCTGTTTCTTCAATCTTGGACAGATCATTTTAGATTTTTTAATGACTCGACGTAATGAAATACTGACTTCATTGAGTAATACTGTGACACTGCAGTACTATCAATGAAAGCTTAATTTTCACTGAAACTGCAGTATTTAAACTGCAGTCTCTTCCTGGAATAACCATGGGCTTTGCAAAATTGGTACATTCAGTTGTCTCACAAAGACACACATTGTTAGTTATTTTCCCCCCTAATCTCACAATGTTGATATATGATGCAAAAATATTTTAGCTCAAGACATCAATACTAATTATCTCAGTTAATAATCTGAGCTTCTAACTAAATTATTGCATCCAACATCATAGCCGTGATCTTACTGGTGTCTCTGCTGTGTTTATGTCTGACATTTTGTCCTCCAGCGGCTCTTTTGGCAGAAGACACGAGGACTCGGGTTCCTCGACCACCTCCTCCACGACCACCACCACCTCCTCATCTGTTACCTCGCCCACAGGCCATCGCGGCCTGCTCTCCAGCCTGGGCTCCTCCTCCACCCGCACTGGCTCCACCAGTCTCACCAGCAGGTACAGGAACGTGACTGCCGTCAGCCAGACCTGAAAATGAGATCCTGTACATCTGTGATACACAGCTTGTAGATATTCCTCTAGTTTTGTAACTCAGTGGCTTTTCTCAGAAAGCTTGTTTCACTTTTTCTGAAAAGTTGTTCCTGTGTTTTTATCCTTTTTATTGTCAGAGAAAGAGGTTTCTGCTATTTTACTGGATAGTAAAAAGCACCATGTCTTGTTAACAAAGCTATTACATAGATTATTGAATGCAAACTGTGTAATCATCAGACTTCATGTTCACTCAGTTGGCCTGAGGTTGTTTAAGCTTTTAAACAAGCTGCTTAAACCAGCGAGCAAATGTTACAAAAGTAAATAGTGAGGTAATCGACTGTGTCAAACAGATGTCTAGTTAACTAACACAACACACAATAATTTTCTAACATAAAATCAGTCTGAAATGATCAGCTGGTAGCCATGAAAATGCACAGAAATAAACCTTATAGTGTATTATATGTGGGTACAGGAATGCTACAGTATCTGACCTCCAAAATGTCTGCCAGCAGACATGTGGCTTCACTTAAAAGCCCTCCACAACCACAAAGTTCAGTTTTATAATAAAAGCAGTTGAAATGGAATCAGACAAAGCAGGCTTCTTTCTAAAACGCTGGTGTGTAAACAGGTACTGGTCAGAGGAGAGTGCAGAGAGGGAAAAGGAGAAGGAGAAGGAGTCTGCTGCGGTCATCCCCACTATAAACACTGGCTCTACTACGACCACCACATCTACCACTACCACCACCGCCATATCTACCACTACCACCACCACTGGCACTGTCATTGGCTCTGAAAGACGCAGGTAACACACACACACACACACACACACACACACACACACACACACCTTTTTACCTACATAACTCATGCATACATGTGCCTTTATATGCAAATAAACCATTTATTTCTTGTCCCACATTGTGAATTAAACAATAACACATTATTGTTTAGTTATGCACATTAATTGAGTAGTTTCCCTGTCGAGATTTGTTTTGCAGATGCTGGACTGTTGTAAGATAGGGGAATTGCCATCATATGGTTACTAGCCTTAGATATGATGGATAGCATGCATTTTGTTTGATTACAAACACTTTGAAGTTCAGATTTTGTTTAGTTGAAGATGTCAATTTTGGTTTACCAGAGACTTTCAGCGTCTCATGGCCTTGTGTTTTTTTTTTTTATCTTGACATGAGTTAAAATCGCTGTGGATTCTGTATTTGTTTACTATATTTGTTTATGTATATTCATGACATTTTCAAGTTCAGATAGCTTGGATGTTGAACAAAGCATTTACTGTAAGCAGCTTCAAGAAAAATTAACCTTAGAATCCTCCGTCAGTCAAACAGTAATCCGGATGCATTTCCTCTGTTTGAGAACAGGGTGTGTGTGATCTTCAACTCTGTACACACAGTGTGGAGGGGGCGAGAGAGTTTGTCTGTGTCTGTCTCAGAGAGAGAGAGAGTGTCACAGAAAGCATGTGTTTGCGCGTGTGTGTTTGAGTGGGGTCGAGTGCGTGTCTTCCCGTTGCAGTGCTGAAATAAGCCACCTGTCATGGTGGGAGTGGAGTAGGGCTGTTTCACAAGCTGGACTGCTCCAGCGACTTCTCCTTATAAGGAAGGTGGGCAGAAGCTGCACATTTTCCTCAAGGCCAAAGCTCCACTCTGCACTGAATGAGTTCATACTTTTTGTGTGACCAACAGAGGCATGCTCCACACTGGGAGACAGTGCTAGAATAGCTCACTGTTTTATTTCCCCAAACTGTGTTGCCTGTTGAGCCTGATGCTGTTGCAGCAAAAGGTTCAACACAGAGATTTGAATCCTGTTATACCACAGAAACTTAAAGTAGGTTTACGGATAGTTTTAAAGCGTTATCTTAGGTGAATATACTGCTTCACAATATATCTTCATTACAATAAATCCTCTTCCACCAACATTTTTTACAGAGATAGCTGCTTCACATTCACATCATTCCACAACTGTCCACCTGGAGCTGTATAGTACAACAGCAGTCTTACTGTTGGAAAGTTTTGGCCACTGAGCAGCTCCTCCGATGGTGCTGTATGATTAATATCCTCACTCTGTAGTATTTATTGTGTGATCCACCTCGTGTAACCTTGAGTCACCATACTACCAAACACGACAGTGACGATTACCAGACGAAGAGATGTTAACTGAAAAACGTGTCTTGACAAGTTTCCCGTCCCAACAGTCATCTAATGCTTCTAGATTTTTGATCTTCTTGCCAGATAATTAACCTTACATGTGTTTGTTTGTGTTTGTCAGGTCATACCTGACGCCAGTGCGAGACGAGGAGTCAGAGTCCCAGAGGAAAGCTCGCTCCAGGCAGGCTCGACAGTCAAGGAGGTCCACCCAGGTTAGTTGACCTATATCACCTCTGATATGTCGACACTTACTTTATCCCACCAAAAAGTCACCATTTTTACAAAGTACCTCCAAGTAAAGTAAAATAAAATGTGACCTGTAGTTATGGTTTTATAGAAATGTTATATCCTGGTTGAGACACAGGTGATGAGACAGAATTCGAGCTTTTAACTGTACCAATGAGTTTCAAAATTAAAAATTAGACATTGTAAAGCGCCAATTAGACTATTGACTTGTTACTGCAAAGCTCGAGCTAATGTAAATAATAAGAATCTGGTTATAAAATAAAGCATTACTCTCTGCTTCCAGGGCGTGACTCTGACTGACCTGCAAGAGGCTGAGAAAACAATCGGCAGGAGTCGTCCCCCAAAGACCTGGGAGGAGGAGAAGGAGGAGAGAGAGAAGCAGGACAAGGAGAAGCAGCAGGAGGAGAAGAAGGAGATGGAGACCAAGGAAGACGATTACCGATCGAAGTATCGCAGCTTCGAGGAGGTACATTTCTGCTCCCATCTTTTGTCGATGGGTCACTGCATCTTCACCTTTTTAATCTACACCTTGAATATTTGACTACCCCCTCCTTTTTCTCTCTTCCAGCGCTACCGGCCTTCGTCTTCCTCCTCCGCCATTTCTACAATCAGCACAGCCTCCACCCCGTCCTACTCTAGCACCACATTGTCCTCCAGTTCCAGCTCCCTCAACAGGCCTAACAGTCTGACGGGGATCACCTCCTCCTACAGCCGTTCCTCCAGAGATACAGAAAAAGGTCAGTAACCTGTGTCATTCCCATCCGAAAGAGGTGCTCTGAAAAGTGCCCCCCCTATGTGTGAAGAAATGTATTCCCCCATCTCAAACCAAGAACAATTTGATTATTTGAGGCATGTTTTCTTTTTCAAAGAATAGGGGTGGTAACACTGCTAAAAAGCCAGCTTAACTATCGTGATGTTGTAACTGAAATAACTTAAATGGTATCTCCTCTGATATAAATCCATACACGCAGTCGGCACAGCGTGTGATTGCATGACTGCTAAATTCCACCTGATGCTGGTATCTTTCATTCTCATGGGCAAACTGCCACATGCTGATTAGGGGCATTGACACAGAAAGGGATTGGGTTGCCTTTTAGATTAAGTAGCTCTTCTCTTAACAAATAAATCCATGAAGCATCCCTGGGAAAATAGAAGCTTTAGTCTTTTCAACTGAAGGAAACACTGGCCGCTTTGTTCTCCCACGACCAAAGCTTCCCCCCCCCCCTTCTGAACTCAAGCCAAGTCAAGTTGTTGTCCTGATTGTGCTTTGTGTAGTCAAATCATTGCCTTGTTTAACCTGAACTTTTCCATTTGTTACTGTGAATTCTTGTTAGGATTACTGAGTGGGCATTCACACACTGTTTATGTCAAAATAATAAGGGTCAAGTTGTACAGGGGTCAAAAGCAGATGATTTGGAGATGTACAAAAGGAGCAGATGTTATAATTACACCGGGTCATTTTCACCACTTTCTGTGTTAAATACAAGTTGCACATGACTGCTTGTATTCTACTTTGATATAAGAGTTGCCGAAAGTACAAAATTGTACTAGATCTAAAATAGTGTTACAACATGACAAGCTGAAGAGGTGATTTTGTAGGTTTTCTTCACTTTATCTGGTCTTTTCGTTCGACATCATGGCAGCAATATGTAGTCAACGTTTTGTCGTTCTTCTCGGTGGACAGAAATGGACAAAAAGGAGGAGGAGAAGGAGGGAGAGGACAAGTCTCAGCCCCGCTCCATACGGGATCGCAGGCGGCCCCGCGAGAAGAGACGCTCCACTGGGGTCTCCTTCTGGACCCAAGATGTAAGAGACTTCTTTCGCCATCATAAGTATTCATAGCGGTCTTCTCGAGGTTCAGGAGTTTATAACACTTGCACGACCCTGAGTGTTCCTCTTTGATCATTTGGATAGAGCGCCGCAGGTCGTGTCTAACTCTCCTATCGGTGTTTTTCTTTTTCTTTTTTATTCCAGGGTGATGAAAATGACCCTGACCAGCAGTCCGACTCAGAGGAGGGCAGCACCAAGGGAGAGCCACAGGTAACGCAACACACACACACACACACACACACACACACACACACAGGGCAGAAAGTAGATAAAACTGACTTTTAAGCAGAAACCCTCCAGTCTGACAACCAAAACCAGGCTAGTCCAAGCAGTTTGATTCTTACCCTTCTGCATTAATTCTCTATTCTGGTCCTTCCTCATGTCTCATCCCGTGGCCAAGGCCAAGTCCAGTAGTCTTTGATATTCACTCCTCTGCCCTGTACAGCCATGATTTCCTCCCCTCCCACCTATCTTTCCTCCTTACCGTCTGCAGCCTTTGATTTTTTTATTGCCCCCACTCCCCACGGTTTCCTTCTTCTGGTGATTGGCTGTCTGGTTGCTGCGGTGACCTTGCAATCCAAAAGTAGTCTCAGTCATAGATCAGTGGGCTTTAAAAACATGCAGACATACAAAGGAAAGGAAGTCTGGGTCACTGGGTCAAAGCACACGTGAATAAGATGGCGGAGAGTTTTTCATATTTGAACTTTGGAGATGAGATTCAAGAGGAATGAAAGCTTTTTGTGCATATGAAGTCACTGTAACTGTTTCAACCAGTAATAAGCAAGATTAACATGTAAGAAATGGATTAATGGTCTTCCAGTCCCTAAATACAAATAAAAACTATATATATATAAGCTTTTAAATTATTTCAATTACAACACACAACACACATTCATACTGTCCGTGGAAGACGCAGCATAGGGCAGAAAGGGTAGTGTTGTGAAAACATTGCTGGCTGGATGAACTTCCTGTTTGAACGGGCGTGTCTTTTGCAGCATAACAGAGAGCAGACAGTAGTCGTTAACTTGAGTACAATCAGCAGAGAGATGAGA
Source organism: Enoplosus armatus (assembly GCF_043641665.1). Taxonomy (NCBI): domain Eukaryota; kingdom Metazoa; phylum Chordata; class Actinopteri; order Centrarchiformes; family Enoplosidae; genus Enoplosus; species Enoplosus armatus. The sequence goes on along the minus strand of NC_092201.1, from coordinate 4,363,963 downwards.
AGGGCATACACAGCTTCCAGCCATCACTTACAGTAGGACAGTATAAAGTGTGGGTGGAGCAGCGACAGAGCACTAAATAGGAAACAAGCAATTATCTCTGCATGAAGATGGAAAAGCATACAGGAAAAGCTTTTGAGTCTCTTCCTTTCCAGCTGGCATTCTCAATTAAAAGCACCAAAATGTTAAAAACAAAACTTTAACGATGTAGGTTTGTTAGAGAATATGTTTTTGATAGATTTCATTGCACAATATTGAACCTTGTTCAATAAAATCATCAAGACTCAGGTTGTAAAACTCAAAACATACAATAAGATCATCGCTTTGTTATTCATTATTGATTGTGGCTGTAATTCGCCTGTGTAATACATCTCCAGTCGTGAATTGAATGGTGCCAAGCTGTTAATCTGATCAGCTCAGCCCTCATGTTGATCGTTTTCCTTGGAGGCTTCAGGACTTCTTGACTCAGATTGTAGCATTGTTGTGTCACCGCCCTCTGTCCGCCTCAGGAAGCCGACTGCAATTTTAAAATAGCTGGAAGCCCGACCCTCCAAAGCCGACCTCCCTATCTGATGTCTGGCCCCGCTGCTGTCCCGCTGCACAGGCACAACGGGCCTGGAAACGCAGTAGGCGTCGAGGCACCGGCTGGCATGGCAGCTGTTTAGGAATAAGTGTGTATGTATTTGTATGTAGTGCAGAGAAGGTCAAGTGCAGATACATACAGAAAAGGGCTGTAGAATCTGAAAGTGGAGATTTAGTTTAAAATTAACAACATGTCCCATTTCATGTAGTTTCCTGACTATTCACAAGTGTAAGCAGTCCTCCAGTGTACACTGACTCAGACTGTGTTTTTCTCTTTTTGACATTCGCTCTCATTTTCTTGCTTTCTTACAGAGTGACAGATTGTCCAGGTATGTTTTACCCCCTTCATATTATGCTCTTTCTTATTATCTGTAAGACAATTAGACAATGAGATTTTAAATGAACACCTGTTACCACTATTGCAGGAATGAGAGCACTTCATCCTTAGATCGCAATGACACTCTTAGCCGTGGCTATGGTGAGAGTCGGAGGACATATTCGAGCCGACTGGATCGAGACGACACCACTGACTACAAGAAGGTATGTACTGTATATAAAACTCTATGTAGAGTATTTTATATCATCCCTATAATTTGACTGCCTAAAAAAAAAAGTACAGGTGAAACAGTAGAGAGTACCAACGTATAGAGCTGAGAGAAGTTTGGGTTTCCCTACTGACAAAAAAAAGGAATATATGGACAGCTCAATATTTTTGGTTTTAACCTATTAACCTTGGTTACACTTGCTGACTGTTGGATATGTTTGTCCCTCCCTTCAGCTCTACGAGCAGATCTTAGCTGAGAACGAGAAGTTGAAGGCCCAGTTACGTGACACAGACCTGGAGCTGGCAGACTTGAAGCTACAACTAGAGAAGGCCACACAGGTACACAGAGCTCACACTGCTGCGGCTGATCAGTATTGATAAGATAATTAGGACTCCTGATGAGTCTGTTAACTTCGTTTTATTTTCCCTTTGCAGAGGCAGGAACGCTATGCCGACCGATCACAGCTTGAGATGGAGAAAAGGGTAATGACAGAACTAGTTTAATCACTCACTCATCTTTGTTTAGTAACACCATGAACTTAACCGAAAAGATGTATAACTTTTCTCAAGTTTATCTCAAACCTCTCAAGAAGTTTAAACATGTTGATAACACTACCAATGGGTTTATGTCTGAAGGTAACAAGCAGGCCCCAATATCATCTGGGTGGTGGTATGCTCTTAACCTGAGTTTTTGTATCAGTCTACTCTCTGCTGCTGGCTGTCGTGTCACACATGCCCTTGTAGCCGGGGTCAAAGGGACTTCCTCCCTCCTTGCCACCCAGAACACTGCCACCTTCTCTCTCACCTGTTTTTGAACCTCAGATGCAGCGTGTGGTCACCTCTTCTCAAGACTGCTTATTTTGTTATTTTTGTGTGTGTGTGTGAAAGTGTGTTTATCTCAGTTTATGCCAGAAGTAGAACAATTGTAGACTGTTTAGATTGCTGTTGAAAGAACCTGTGCATGTGTGTGTGATTTCATGGTTTGTGTCACTCATTCAGTAATAATGCTGGCGTCTTCAGCTGCAGCTTCATGAAACCCTGGATTTGTAAAAGTTATTTTTCAAGCCACATTTAAGACCATCCTCCATTCCATGTGTCATTTGTCCTCACAACCTTTTTACAATATAATGATGTCCTTTTTTTCTTAAAAAAAAAAGACATTCAGACCCTCCTGTCCATGAGCCATGTCATTAACTTATCATCCAACACAACCTCTAAACATCTACATCCTCGTTTCTCATTCCTGCCTTTGGACGTCCTCACATGTAAATGATGTATACATCACTGTAAGTCTGAACTGGCCGTTGCTTGCAGACGCCTCACAAGACATGCGTGTGTTCAAGTGTGTGCTAGCACTCCGCCCTCACCTTCTCCCACACCTTATTTCATGCAGTGTGTGTATGTGTGTGTGTGTGTGTGTGTAGAGCCTGCACTAAAGTGTGTTTTCTGCTAATGGTCTCTATGAAATATGAGTTCTGAGTTAACCTGCTTTGCTCCCCCCCCCCCTGTAGGAAAGAAGAGCTCTAGAAAGGAAGATTTCTGAGATGGAGGAGGAACTTAAGGTACCAGCACACACAGTCACACACATAGACGGTGTATTATATTTTTCTGTTCGTCCATTAATGGAGGATCACAGCTAGTGTGTAGGTGGTACTCGTGAGTTCCAACATAGTGCTAACAGCTGTCACTTCAGTTTATGAGTGTCCCTTTATATATAAATCTGGGTCACTTCCCTTTTTTTTGGTTTGATAGGAGTGAGTTAGGCGAGTCATCTCATATCCCACAATGCTGAAAAGATAACTGGGTTTATTACAACTTTGGTCTTATTTTCATGGATTTGCCATCAGTTATGATAATTGATATTATCACCATTAGGAATGATGGACTAAACTACAAAAACAGGACCCATGATCCTTGAAATACGCATGTGTGTACATCATGTCATTAATACAGGGCAAATATGATATGATTGATAAAGAGAATATAGCTGCCACAGCCATCAAATGCATCATTTGGTGTTTCCAACTGAAGGAACCAAAAACACCATATTGGCCCAAATATAAGACGGCCGCTCCCCCGGTTCAGACTGGTCCTGTTGAGAAAGTAACCCCCAAGATACTACTTCATCTGCCTTTTCTCTAAAACATGAAATACTTGATGATGTCTATCAGTCTCATACTCGCACACTCTCCTGTTTTCTGATGACACCTGTAATTCTTGGCTGCTTGAAAGATTATTTGGTCAATTTTTTGACCATTTAGAGACGTCTGGGGGGAGACGAGAAGTTAAACTGGCCTAACTAAATACTTCAAGGGCTGTGAAACTCTAAAAGACACCATAAACTGACTGTAAGAAACCCACTAGACTAACAACATTAACCCCTGAGGGGGTCTTCAAAAATAGTGTCTGTCTAAAGTTGTGAATATGTAAATGTCAAGTCCTCAAATGCAACACAACATCCAGAAATAAACCGTTTTCCTTTCTGCCTGATTCGGTACGTCACCTCTGGCCTCATGTTAGACTCCATGTATAACAGCTAAATGAGCACACGTGCATCTCGTATTCTGCTCGGGGCACATCTCAGGTCAGCTGTTGTAATCTATGTTGACATAACATTTAAGCTCTTCTATTGAGCCAATTAAATGTCCCTTTTCTTGAAAAACTGATTTGAGGAGGAGGAGAGAGGTTCCATCGCTGTGATAACAAAGTGTGTTTATTTTTAGGTGGTAGACAGCTGGCTGATCTTATCAGTGTCACTTTTCCATTCTATCTACAAGCATCATGCTGAACCGGAAAGCTCTTAATCATTCCTTCGGTTTCCAAAATCTGTCCCCATTTTCTAACAATCTTCCTTTTCTGTTTTCCCTTTTTCTTTCTCTCGACCCCTCTTCTCTATTAATTTATACTGTCCTGTCTTTCATTAATCCTTTTCTCTCCTAATTTATTTCTTGAAACACATTCCTCTTTTTCTTGTTCTCTCTCCCTCTCTCTCTCTCTCTTTGTTCTCCTGTGTTGTGGTTGTTGTTTTCCCCCCCTGCAGAACCTCCCCCAGGTAAAGCAGGTTCAGGCCCTGCGGCAGGTTAAAGAGCGGCTGCAGGCAGAGAACCGGGCCCTGGCCCGCGTGTTGGCAAAGCTCTCGCAGTCCGCCTGCAGCCAGCTGCCCACCGTCGACCTCTAAGCCACGTCCGTCTGTCCACCACCATCTCCTTCTCCTCCTCCTTCTCCTCTTCTTCTTCCTCACCTTCCCCCTTCCCAACCCCATTCTTCTCATGCTCCATTCGTGCTCTGCCCGCACCCATAGACAGGCAGGTGCCAAGCCGCCCAACCATCACTGGTTTTGTAAACTCCCTTTTCCACCCCCCTCTGCCTCCCCAGAGCTTTTGGTTTTCAGATTGGGGAGGGTGTCTTTATTTTTTTTTTAGTCTTTAATCAGGACACTCTCCTTATACAGTACTGAATGATTCCTCAACTTCCAGCTTATGAAAACATCCTAAATATGTCAAATTGACTGACACATTTATAAAGGGTGGAGAAAAGGCTCAGGTAAGTGTCATTTAAAGCCCGGCGGTGTCTAAATTTACTCCAAAGCTGAAGTATTGTCAAGCACTGTAAAGGAAAGTGTCCTCTTTGTAGTTTTTAGCTGTGATGCTTCCATCAGAGGGAGCTCAGGTGTTCGGTTTGGCTTGTTCTGGCTTCTTTGCATGAAGTGGCTTCCTGGGTTTTTTTTTGGTTTTTTTGTTTTTTGGCATCAACTTTTTTCAGGGTGAAACTTCTTTTTTCTCCCCCCCCCCCTCTTTACTCACCAAATTTTTAATTTGACAGATGACATCAACAAATATCAAAGTCAGCCGCATGCACTGACTGCAGGTTTATTTGGACTCAGGTTTAGCGTCGTGCCTGATGATATCAAGTATATTTAAACTAGCAGTTGATCGTCATCTGTAATCAATAAATGAAAGTTTGTTTTTTTTAAGGGGACTGAAATCTCTCGTTGGAGTCTTCTGCCTCTGTTCATCTTTTTAAACAACATTAGCTTACATAGTAATATCTGGGATCATCTGGTGGAATTTAAGACATGCTGCTACCCTAATAGGTGAATTTCAAAGGAGGGTCTTAATGCTTTTATTGGAATTTTGTTCAGTGTTATACAGCAATCTGACAAATTTAAGTTCACCAAATCATGTCTTAACACGTCTGCAATCAGACAAAGTCTATATAAGAACATGAACATGTTTTCTGCCTATGAGGCATTATAGAGCATTACCTTGGATACTATGGAACCCAGCAGGTGTCATCAGGGGGGAAAATATATCCTGCTCTTGCTTAGATTAATAATTGCTGTGCACAAATTAACAGAACATAACATTAAACAATCGTGTTTTAACAGATGGTTTCATCTTATCTTAATATGCTTAAGTCTTAATGTGGTTAAATAATCTAAATCTGAAGTATATGCTTGTTTCTTAATCAAAGTGGCTCATTTAGATTAGTTTGTCCGTGGCTTAACAACACAGTGGCATACAGTATGTGCACCTAACTAATAGTGTCGAGGGCAAAGGTAATGAATGTGATAACCTAATCGTATTTATGTGATGGAATTAATTCAGTATCCGAAGACGATATGAAAACACAGCTGCTAACCGACCGCTAACACTCAACTAGCCACATCAACCTCATCCTTATTTCCTTATTTGTACAAAAAAAAAAAAACTGAATGAGTTCCCCCGACACCTGCCGGGCTCTGAAGGATACCAAACAAATAAAAAAAGTGACTTTTTTTTTGGTCTCTGCTGTGTATTTTTGTGGCTGCCGGTGAGCAGCCGTTCAGACTCTGCATGGCTTTTTCAGGATCTTTGGCCTGTGGTGTGCCCGCTTTTACTTCTCTCTCTCCTGACTTGGAACAAGGATATGATTTTCTTGTTTGTTTTTTTTTATAAAAAGGAGAAAACAAAACATGAGAGATGCTGTGTGACTCCCAAGATTGCTTACACAGGCTGCAATTAACAATTTGTAAAACTGGCCTGACTGGTTTAACAGCGCCATGTGTCTGTCGAGACTCGTCTAAGCCTTCTCTCTGTGTCTCTTCCTCCCCTCCCTGTTTCCTTTTTTCTTCCCTTTCAGATGCTCCCAGACTTGAAAGCAGACAACCAGAGACTAAAGGACGAGAACGGAGCACTCATTCGAGTCATTAGCAAGCTTTCCAAGTAGAACAGACCCCCCCGCCCCGTCTTCTGCACCCTCTAGTCCCCCATGGCAGTGACTAATGGAATTGCACATTTAGATATTAATTGCAACAGACATCAGAGACAAGACTCCTTTTTTTCTTTTTCTCCTCCCGACTCTTTATCTCCCTTTTTGCTCCTCCACCACCACCACCACCGCAGCATCCATCCATCCATCCATCTCACCCCTGCGCCACCTCCTCGACTAAAATCCACCTCGATTGTGTGGCTGCTGTCCCGATAGAACCACTGAGTTTACAGAGCAAAAAGGAGAAGGGGTTGTGTGATCAGCATGTAAAAGCATTGTGGGCGGGGAAGCCTGAAAACTATTTAACCAATAAGCCTTAGTTGTACATAAAGAGAAAAAGAAAAAACACTTGCATCGATCTCTTCTCTCTCTCTCTCTCTCGGCTATCACTGAAGAACAGATATTATCCACCACCTGATTTTATTTGTGCCACGATCTCTGGTGTAATTTTTCTTTTTTGTTTCCTCTCCCTGTGTAAGTGTTGTGTGCTGTGCAGTTTCCTCCTAAAGTGCCACTTCTGCCCCCTCCCCCCATATCAGCTCCTTGTGGCCTCCCCTAAGTTTTTTTTGTTTTTTTTTTTCTTCTCCCACACACAGATCACCAATGCACACACACACACACACACACACACACACACACACACACACACACACACACACACACACACACACACACACACACACACACTCTCCCACCATCTCCCATTTTTGTACCTCCTTTGTGTCTTCCTCCAAGAGGGAAACATTTTTGAATTCTCGCTTTAGCGAAACGAGGCGGACCTGGTGGAATTTAAGCTTTCACTGTATGTGCAATATGCATTTCTTCTTTTTTTTTTAATGCTTTAATGATGAGTCCATCACAAGTAGGATTTTTCACTCTTCCACCGCTTCCATCGCTCACCCTCCTCCTCCTCTTTTTTTTTTTTTTTTTTGTTTTAAGTTTGTAGTGTAGTCGGTTTATACTCTGTATTTCTCACTTTGTTTTAGCAGGTACTGAGTGATGCTGTATATACCTGTATGTATTTGTTTGAGACCAGCACATGGCATGCGTTTATGGTTCCCGTCTGTTACTATTAAAAGTATACAAATTCCAGAGGACAAAAAGGTGTGTTTTAATTATTTTTCTTTTATAGTCTAAAGACATTGGATACAGTGCAGTAGAGCCTCGGCTGGCGGTGTTCAGTGCTTTTTTTTTTTTCTTTTTTCCAGTTTAAAATAAGTGTTCACATAATTGTGAGATAAAAAGAAAAATAATCGCTTCACTACATTTCACTTTCATTGTATTCAGTATCTTGGAAGAGTGCTGTTAATTTTGTTTCCAATTTTTTTAAAGCTGTAGTATTATAGCCAAGGTGTTGTCACTACACTAAAAAAAAAGAAAAAAAAAAGATTATCTTAGGTATCGCTAACCCAGTCCTTTTTACGATGTCTACATGCACTGTCGATGCCATGTGAGGAGTCTTGATGTCAGGTTAAAGCAAATCGCCACCATCAAATATTTCATGCATCTGAAAACATTTTATGCATTTCAGTGGCCTTTTAAGGATATTTTAGTAAAAGAAGTAAAACAAAAAACAAACAAAAAATAACACAAAAAAAAGTCACTGCAGATGGACTGATGACCATCTACTCTGGTTTAGACTTTTTGTTTTTTTTCTTTTTGTTTTTTTTCCCGTCATCTTGTAAAATAGGTGTGTGGCTTAATACATGCAAGCTGTGCTGTGACTACCAACCACTGAAGAGTTCATTAAAAATAAACTTGTACATTGTAAAGTTCCCACGTCTGATTATTTTCTTCATGTATTCAAATTGATTTCATTCGGTTTATGTAAATGGTCTGAATCTGAAAGGGTTATTTGTATTTGTTGTTTGTATTTTAGAATTTTGATTAGTGATTGTTTTGGTTTGGTCTCGGGTTGGTTTAAGGTGCCGTTTTGTTTCTAGGATTAAATATTTTACACTATACTATTAAGAAGGTTTATTCAGGATTTTATAACCACATTTTAATTTTAATTTTGTGGCATATTTTGCCGTACCTGTCTTGTTGACGTTTGTCTGAAAAAGATTTTTTTAATCTCAATGAGGCTTTTCTGATCAGATAAATGTTGAACAGCAACGTCTTTTTATAGAAACCAACGTCCCGGTTACTCTGGAGAATCAAACCTCATTGCGAATTGTTTTTATTGGGACTATTTCTTTGGTAGAAAGTAGTTCCGGTTGAGACGGTGAAGTTTTAGGATTATTCAGAGCAACTGGGACGCTGAAAAAGTTGGTGTTGAATGTGATTGATGTGATCCATGTTTAAGCGCCACAAACGAAGGTACGACACCTCCATTGTACTGAGGCAGCTGTAGACATTTTAGATGCAGATATATCAAGAATCTAAGCACATAAAATCAAAACTACCTGCAAACTAGGTGTAAAAGAGAAAATATCTTGTAAGAGTGGAGAGCCTTTTCACTGCTGCTACGCTCCATCATACCAGTAGATGGTGCACAGCTTTGCAAAAACTCAGTCAGATGCACTTGTGGAGGGACTTTTCTTTTTTTTTTTTTTCTTGCAGTTCTGATCAGGGCAATGTCAGCACTTTTGTTTAATTTAACTAATCCTTACGCTTAATTGCAAACATAACACTGGATACTGAAACACTTCTGCATCCACATAAACTAGACATGCAGAGTTTGGAGTCATGAGCTGCACATTACAATGTTAAACGTCTTTACTTCCTAGATCTTGAATCAGCAGACCGTCTCAACCATCCTGCTTCTCCGGTATCATCCCAGATGGCCGTGGATTTGAAACAAAGTGCAGCCCAGAGTTAGATAACACGCACTCACAAGCATAAAGCCCCAGGGAATAAGACAGATTCCTCTTCTATGTGATTTATATGACAGCGATTGTGGAACCAAACTTTACTGTGAGCTCTAAGTTTGCATGTATTGTCAATAATAGCTCACTGGGTGTGACTTGCTGTTTCGACCCGTGATGAGGGGCTCCAATCTTTAGATTAAGAGTCTGGGATTAGCGCTCGTATCGGCCACAATAAAGAGTCATGCGAAAGTGTCTGGTTTTTCTGTTTTCCATTGCCTCAGCGCTTGGTTCCGAAGTCTGGTTTGTGTCTGTGCTGTGACACGGACATGCTTCCTCAACCTCAATCTCAGGCAGAATGTCTTCATCAGGACCTTCGAGACAGATTCCTGGCCTTAAAAAGTGCCCCCGTGAAATTATAGTAACAAGTGGTTTGAATTAATGCTGCCTTTTCATGTCGTTCGTCTGGCTCAAAGGCAAAGAGGACAGCATGAAGCTATTAGTTTCTGTCATTAAAGCGAGGGATACCTCAATGTGTGCATCCTGATGTTAAACCTGCATCTGCTGTAGATGACAGATGTTCAGTTGCAGGCATTTGAACTTTGAACCAGATTAATACAATGTGGGTCTGCTGATCTTTGGACCAAACGTAATAATTTGCAGAGTTTCTCCACAGCTGTAAATGAATCCTGCTCAGTATTTTAACAAGATTAAGAGTCTACTCAAGCTCAACTCAACCCCATCCGACACATTAGGGATGAACTGGAAGCCCGACTGTGAGCCAGGCCTTATCACCCAACATCAGCACCCACCTCACTAATGCTCTGGAGCAAATCCCTGCAGCCAGGCTCCAAAATATGGTGGAAAACCTGAAACCAGGAGGCTGTTACAGCAGCAGATTAATGCCCATGGTTTTGGAAGGAGATGTGAAATGAATGAGTGTCCACATAGTCTTAACCGCAGAAAAATGGTCAGCAGAAATATAAAGTACAGTATAAAACATGGCCAAGTGTGACCCGTAGTGAGTCTCAGCCACAGCGTTAGAGACCTAAAACAAATGTCTCATGATTTCTGGCTGGTCTCTTTGATTCCTGACAGCAAGTTCCACCACGAGATGACGTGCTGCGCTTTTCTAGGTTGGAAACTATCCATAAAGAAGGAATTAGATCTTGGCAACTGCTGTCACACACAGAGACGCTCACACTCCTCTCTACTCGTTTTATTTTTCCGCCATTGGCCTAATCTCCCTCTCTTCTCTGCCGTAAAAGTGCAGCAAGCCAAACAAACCTCCTCCCCAACTGCAATTTTAAACCCCACAACACACACTAGACTTTGACACACTGGATGAGCAAAAACCCCCTCAGCGTCGAGGACAAACAGCAGCGGGGTTTCTCTCCGATGACAAACAATGACAAATCGAGGCGTCCTGATGAAGTGACAGCTCGAGTCTGTCACCGCAACAAAGACAAACACACTCGGTTAGAGGAGAGCGGTGGATTGGTGTGGATAAATCTAGAAAAGAGGATATAAGAGACGTCTCTTACTCTGACAGTGGTGTCACCGGCTGCATTTAAAGGACACTGTAATGTATCATGGGGACATTCAAGAGGTTATACAAGCAGAGGACAGATAACTGCAGTGCCAAATGATAAATTAATGACTCAAACAGGCGGCTGACAGAGAATTAATCAACAATTATGACCAGCTAAGTTGGTTATGAAGGTGAAACTGGTTCAGTTTTGGTTCAGGACAAAACAAAACACAAAACAAGCAACTGGTAGACGTTACCATGGCTTCCAGGAATTTACAATGGGCCTTTTTCATTCGTTTTTATCAATATATAGATTAAACAGCCATAAGGAGAAGCTGGTGAATATGAGATCCTCCGCTCAATATTGTTCAGGAAAATTACTCAATGAAAAATGCAATCAGAAATATGTGCTTCAGTATGACATTATTATGATAAAAACTAAGTGACTCAACTAAGCTGATCTGCCCACAGAGGGCTGCACTGCAAAAAAAAATCATGTAGATTGAATCGACAGGTATTTTAAACACTGGACAACAACAAAATCTAATGTTTTCTGCTGCTAAAGGTTTATTTACATCAGTATTTTTCTTTAATGTCAGTGCCATTGCAGTTTCGTCTGTGTTAAGATTGTCTAGAAATCAGAAGCCGTTTCAGGACACAAGTGAAGGAAAGTAACTACATTTCAGAATTTAGAAGACTTTTTTTTTGCAGTGTGTGCAGCCGACTCAGCAACACAAAGCTAGGGGAAGAGGTTGGCACGGTGACCCACCCAGTCACCCGCCATCACGCCATCATCGTCAACAGATGGCACCCTGCAGATGGCACTGGGACAGTTCTGGGAGCCGTTGGAGGCCACAGAGGGGATAACCGGCAAACGTGGGAGCCGGACAGATGACTGGATCTGTAGAATAAAGAGGGACCTTCAACACCACCAGGACCATGAGGGCTGTGAGGCAGCAAAGTAACACGTTGGCTTTTTTGCTAAATCAATGTGAATGTCACTCCCTGATAGATCCCCACTACCTACCAAACCTTGAAAAATGACTCTCACACTCTCTCTTTTTTTATAGGAAGTGTGTCACCTAAAGCCCCCCGTTGTCCCTCTACTTAACTTCCTTCCTGCTGTTGACCATGTGACTCACAGTCATGTACACAGAGGAGGGTTATACCACAGCAGGCTTGTGACAGGAAGCTCAACAGTTCAAATCCAGGATCAGCAGGGAAGATGAACACAATCCTGTATATGCTCTCCTTGCATCACAAAAAACGCCTTTCGGTTACACTAGACCGCTCCCAGATAGTGATGTCAGCTGTTGTATATACACCTGGTGGTTTCTGAGGGGCTAAACAAGGTCTGAGTACAGCCTCAGAGAGCCACCAGCATGAATATGGACTCTGAGATGGCCATTGCTATTTAGTCAAGGAGTTAAAATTAGCAAAAGAAACTGAAATGGACCCTGAAGAAATATTATGCTGCTCAGCATCCCCTCCCTTCATAGATAAAGACATTTGGGGAAATACACTTAGCTGCCTTCTTGCCTCACTCTCATGTTAGTTAGCTTAGCTTAGCATAAAGACTGGAAACAGCTAGCCCGGCTAACAAATGTCACCAATTAACACGAGAATGTATCAATCATGTCAACTAACTCTCAGGAAGAATACAATTCAGCTTATTTCCCAAAATGTTACCTTAAAGAAACTCCTGCATTTCATTTCCAAAAGAAACCTTTCTGGTGGCTTTATCACAACTGTAACGAGGTTAAAAATGTAAGCATAACGTTGTGAACTCATAGCCAGCTGAAGTATCTGTTCTTCTAAGTGAAGAAAGATAATCATGTTATTTACCTGCATAGCCATCAAAATCTGATGCCGCTAACATGTTTAAAAACATGATCTCCCAATCTATCTCTGCAGCAGAATCCATAATATTCTTATCCTGACTGCAGTGGAGGGTATCTGCAGACCCGCTGGCTTAGGAGAAACATTTCTTGAATACTTACTTACTCTTGAATAAACAATTTCATGGGGGAGTGAGCTCGGAGTGTCGGCTCCTCGCTGCAAAATTACCCACCTAATAGCTTTTGACTGAAACATTACTGTCAAACAAATGAAAAGAAGAGTGGCCTTTACACGGTGCTGTGTTTAATATAAATTTCAGGTTACTTGCAATGCATTTTTCCATGATATGGCCATTCATTGAAAACACTATAAAGCTTTCAGAGAGGGTGTTGGATACTTTGAATAAACATTGAATAAGCACACTTCTTTGGGAATCCATTACTGGAATGTTAAACAGGATTTAGTTAAAAAGCAGCGTTTGTGTTGGCATGGACGGAAACACTCAGAGACAACCCTTGTGCCCCCTCAATCTTTTTTTTTCCTCCTCAAGAGCAGACAGAAATATGCTAAATATGCAGCAGTGTGACCTGAGTCCATAGATCAGGGTTATTTTTAGGAGAGATGCCTCATTCTCTTGCTCCACCCAAGTTTTCTCATTATCTGTAACAGGGTTGGCGCGTGCACAGATAATAATGGCTGAATGCCTGGTCTCCCACCCACCAATGTGTGTTCATATTTTTAGACCTGTACGGTGAATAACATGAGTCCATTAGCACTCATTAACAGCCTCCCTTCATATATTTGGGGAAACAGTAACACATCAATGATAAACTCGCCTGAAAGTCAGTGCACCCGAGGGAGCAAGCTATACGCACACAAATCTAACACCATGAGGCTCGTACCCTTCAGCACAGTTAGCTTATAGTGCTGTTATCCTTTCATGAAATTAGGTTTCTGACAGTAAGCACCTATAGCAGGTTTAAATCACAGCGTGGGGAGAAACCTGCTCGTACAGTGACGTAATGGCAGAATGCACAAGGACTGAATATCACAAGAATGCCGTGCAGAGTTATTACAATGGCGCTTTGCAACGGCACGCGGCAACGACTTGCTGCATGTTAGATTCATTATATTTCCTCAAAGCTGGGGTCGTTACACAGGAGAGCTGCAGATGCTGACTATGTGACTGTTTTTTTTAGAAACAGAGCTGAAAAGAGACTCTGTATGTTGGTGAATTGTTTTGTTTCGGAGCTTTCCGTCCTATCACACAGTCTTCCTCAGCAGGTGGAGTTTGCTCAGTTGTCATTGAAATGCAGATGTTTTTCTGATCACTGATCACATTCCTGACCTCTGACTGTCAGGGTCCCTCATATCCTCTGAGAAGGCTCCTCTGACCAGTGCTGCACACGAAAACAAACTAAAAACCAACCAGTGCTGGAATGTATTTAAACAGTACAGTTACTTGAATACAAATTTCAGGTACTTACAAGTACTTTACTTGAGTATTTCTATTTCATGCTACTTGCTGTTGTTACAGTTTAAATGCATACAAATTACATACATTTCTAAAATATGATTCATTGTATTTAGATTAAACTACCCAACACTATATAAAATTGTATGTATATATATGTATATATATACATATATATACATACATACATGTATATATGTATAGTAGTATTGCTTATGTAAAGAATACTTACTGACAACATTCATAGAACAAAGTAAATAAAAGACATTAATATGGACCAAATTGGAAACGAACTCAAGTAAAGTCAGTTTCAGTAATAATATAACCTAAAAGAAAACAAGTAAAAAGACAAAATAATAATAATAAAAAGTTAAATCCTGCTCACACGGTCTCTACTAGCAGCAGACTTTCCATTTAACCCATTTTCCTATTTATTCATCATGGTTGGAGGATACTTGTTCATTTTATGTTCATTTTTCATGTAAACAAACATTATTTTTAAGAATAAAATCATATAAGCTTATATAAGAATAATATATCATGTGAAAATGTGTAATGTGAGCAGTCTAGTTCTCTGAGCTTTAATACATATATTACTGTCTTTTTGGCCTGTACAGATACAGTTACGGAAGTATTAAGGTGTGCAGGCGAACTTCCAGTAACACATTTCACATAAGAAGTAAACTTGTCAGTCTTCTTGTATTGTCCTCAACCTTCCCTTCTGCGGGAATCAAGTGTGTACATGAGCATGTGTGACGAGATGAACGAGGAGGCTCTCCTCTGATCAGAGCTGGTTGGATGAGTCATCCGGCACCTAAGGGAGTCAGTCTGTGAGATCTGCGTGGGAGGGCTCAGTCGTTGACAAACGCCTTTCTGCAGATATTCTCAAAGGCTTATTGAAGACTGGAAATCAGTGACATTGTGCTGTCAGTGGAAGTTAGAGTCGTGGAGGTGAACAGAGTCTTTTATAAACACTCACTTGTGGCTGATGGAATAAATTTACCACAGAACTTACTGCTGAAATGCTGCTTTCAAGGTCCTTAAACTTCTACCACACTTTCAGAGTTAAAAAAAAGTCACTCTGGAGGTGGAAAACAGTCAATTTCAGTGTTATTCAAAACATTTCTTAAGAATTCACTCTGAAATAATATCATGTATTTCCATATGACTTTCCCTTAAGAGAAAAAACACAGTTGTGTTTACACTTTACACTTTACAAGGACACCACTCACCATGTTGGGCTGCTAATAACTACCATTTTCATGATCAATTAATCTCTCTTTTGTTTATATTACTCATTCATCCTATAAAGTGTCAAGAATAATAATAACAAATGCCCCTCACACTTTTCAAGGGCCAAAAACATGTGTTAATATACATTATTTTGATCATCTGACACTCAATAATAATAATAATAATAATAATAATAATAATAATAATAATAACAATCCACTAACAAGGTGAAAAGACTGTAATAAAGTGAAATAACTAATAATAAAAATAATACTAATACTAATAATAAAAAACATAGAAATTCACACCAAAACTATAAACTATATTACATGATATGTACTAGAAAAACATGAAATTATTGAAAGATTATAATGATAACATAAAAGTTAAAAAGTACTATAAAATATGATAATATTTGAATTATTGTCTTTATGGTAATTTCACAGAAGTACCATAAAATATCTTTTAAAAGTACCATAAATCGCCTTAGACAAAGTACAAGCCTCTAAGGGAACATTAAAGGACTATTACATTTGCTTTATTTTTCCGGCTGAGCCCCGTAGTTGCTTCGGCTTCAGTCGGAAGTGTTCGGGTGTTGTCGGACTCACCCGGTGTGCCAGAGGGCAGAGCGAGCGCAACGGCTCTCAGCGCTCGAGACAAGCGCCATTCATGTGAGCGAACCGCGGGCACACCTGGTCGGACCGAAACAGAGCAGTTCAGCGACTGAAACGGCTCCACGCAGGTGAGTTTACACCTGGATTTACACTTCTGCTCTTGTCTCGTCAACTTTTGCACACTTTGAGTGACTTTTAATCGAGAGAAAAATCACCAGAGACACCCCGAGAGTTGCAACTTTTACACATTTAAGCTAGCAGCAAACGTTATTATTAACGTTATGTACGTACACAGTGGCACGACGTAAAAAAAATATATATTTCGGTTTTGAAAAAGAGCCTGAAAATACAGCTTGAAGTTTTGTTTGTCGTGAGGACTGACTTTATTTCCCTCCTACCTGTCAACAGCACCCGGGTTAATCACTTGAGGAATGTGGTGCCATTAGGACGAGAGCCGAGAGCTGAAAGTTTATATCAACTTCAACTTTTAAGTTAACTTTCACCAACTTGAGGAACTTTTATTAAAAAGGGATCATGGCCACAGGCGGATTTAAGTCAAACGCCACGACAGACTTTTTGGAGGAGTGGAAGGCTAAACGGGAGAAAATGAGAGCCAAAATGCTGGGGGACATTGCTGCAGCGACTGGTGCTCCCTTGGGTGCCAGCAACACAAACAGCACCAGCAACAACAGCAGCCGCCACGCCGCTCCACCTGGCACCGAGCTCACCAACAACGGCAACCCGGACCGAAGCGCCTCCGCTGGGAACTGCCTCCCCTCCTCCTACTCGGTGGCTCGGTCCTCCTCCGGCTCGGCTTTAAAGAGACCCGAGGAGGAAACGCACCACCCTGCCCATCCTGCCTCACCCCCAGCCACCCCTGGGAGCAACCTGAAAAAGGCCCCGCCTCAGATGGAGAAGGCTCAGTGCGCTTCCCCGGACTCCAGCCCCATGGCTTGCAATGACAGTGACAAGGAAAGTCCATCGCCCAGCAAGGCCAAGGAGAAGAACAGCAGTGGTCCCAGTGCCAGGAAGGGGAAAGGACAGATCGAGAAGAGGAAGTTGAGGGAAAAGAGGAGATCAACAGGTGTTGTCAGCATACCCTCCAATGAGGTGAGTCAGTCCAGCTTATGTTTAATGTGATGCAACCTGCAGGGAAAACACCTTTTCTTTTGGCTGCCATCTCCACAGAGAGGTCAGTGTAAGATACAGATCAGCTTCACCTCAGCAGTATAGGGGATTATTTATGCTGTAAAGGGATTTGAGTCAGGACTTCACCCTGCTGCCTCAAAGTGGGATGATATGGAGGCCCATGTTGTGATGGAGGTGGCTGTCAAAACTATTACGAAGACCCGGTGACAGCTGTTTTCTATCTTTGCTGCATGAAAAGTCAGAACACCTCAGAAGTTACATTAAGAATCCCTTAGATTTAGCTAATAAATAGAAGAGAATCAAGGTATCAAAGTATGTAATGAGTGGAACATTTTGCTGTTAAACCAACTATTATTTTATTATCCATTATCTATTAATCTGTCAATCGTGTTAATGCTTCAGTTGTTTAGTCTATATATTGTCGCAAGAAAAGGGACCAATTTCCAGAGCCTATTATGATGTCTACAAGTTGCTTGTTTTGTCTAACCATCAGCCCATTTGTACTTGATAAATTACTTAAATTATTATTTTTCTCTGCTGATCTTCTGATCGATTAGTGGACTCATCTCTTAAGCAATAAGTAAAAGTGTCAAAACCATATTACAGACAGCAAACTTAACTGGAAACACCAGAAAAATATAAATATTACACAAAATTAAGATGAGAACATCAAAGATGAACAAAACTGAACTATGAAAAACATTAAAGGAAGTAGTGAAAAGCTTGTATTAAAAACCTAGCCTGTCACCAATGATTAATGTGTCTTTATGTATTAATTTATCCTTCATTTACTAGTACTCTGTCCTGCAGTTTCTTACTTCTTATCAGCTGACGTGTGCAGAGATACTGATACATTTGTGATAAACTAATATCTGCTGAAACGATTGGCCCGATTGATGTATTTGGTCAGGCTCTAATCTGGAACAAAATTAGTGGGTCACATATAATTATGGTCCACATACACCCATCAGTCGGGGCTATAACACCAGTTAAATACATATAAATAGCAAGAAGCTCTGTCTTTTAACCTGTGGCCAAGCAGTGGACCAGCTTTCTATTGATGTCAAGTTGTCCAGATACAGAGGGACTTAAAGGGGTCAGGTCAGGGTTACCTTTTGTGCAAGGTGACAAATTATTGTGAATTATTATGAAAGGTTGTTTCCTAAAGTTTGTTGCATTCTAGTTTTATATATGATGTCCATTTTAGGGTTAGTTTGTACTGCTTTTTTTCCCCTTTTGTAACTTTATACGTTTCCTGGCTGTCGTTCTCTTTAACATCTTGGGACCCATGTTGGAAAAATGTTCTCACTTTAACACATTATCCCGTGTGCTGTAGGTCCATAAATAATTCAAATAAAAGAAAAGCACTTGTTTTCCAAATCTCTCCAAATTCCTTCCATACTTGTGTCTGGTTTAATCGACCCTCTGTGCCGAGGGAAATGTAAGCAGCTCTCAGATGTTGGGGAGGGAGAGAAGGGGGAGGGAGGGGTTGTCGACTGGTGGCGGTGGAGGTGTGCGTGTATTGGAAGGCGGTGTTGGGGCGTTCGTCGTCATTCAGTTGAAATCATGTCACACTCTAGCTCAATTCCTGTGGTTCAGACACATGCAGGAACTCTGATAAGAAGTCGTGCCAGCCAACAAGCTCTCTTGGCCAGCACTGTGATTATGTACCCTCACACACACTCTTAAAAAGCACTCAAATTATATGAAATTTGTTGGAATGTTCATTAATGTGATGGTGGTGTGATGCCTTTAGAAGTGCTCCATAACCACCCTGCTTCCCGTATCCCCTTCTCTTATTTGATTGCCCCCCTCCCCCAGAGCTCGGTGGCCTCGGGGCAGCCCAACTTGGAGTTTGACCAGTTTGCCAGTTGGCGCTCCGCATCCTGTTATTAGGTGCTCAGCAGTGCCGAGCAAAGCCGTTTGAAAGCTGGTCACATGCCAGGCGGTAAATGCTGGGCTTCAGCACTCCGGGCTGTGCCAGATATGTTAGATGGAGCCCATAGGCAGCTGATTCTGTAGTAAAGTGGGCAAAGGGACTATTAGTGGGGGAGGGGGTGAGCTGATTTGTGTGAGCGAGGCAGAGAGAGAGAACTGGAAGTCTCTGATCCCAATTGGAGTGCTGTTGTCTTTGTACAGTTTGTAGAAATGTCCACCAGTATCCCAGTTATGATCCTAATATGCTAGTTGGAGTACTCTGATAGATGGGTAGATTTGAGTTACGTGACAGTCCTCAAAAGTAAAGATATTATGATATGCTGAAAAGAAAGTGAAAGTCTGACACTGGTAACTATCAGATCAAGTGTTTTTTTGGCCCCGATCCGAGTCCTTTAATGTTGGGTGTCTTCTGACTCAGAGTCTGATAGGATACTTACTGAAATGTTGTTTTAATATGTATGCGGCACATTGAAATAACAGCTGTAGACAACTAAATGTTGTACACGCTACTTGATCCAAATACTGAAGGTCCTGGTTCAAAACTATAAAGTTCATCAATATATGAATGAAACTTAACTATCTTCAACTCTGAGATTTGATTGTTTGGCAACACCTCTCACTTCACCATTTAAAATGAATGTTTAGCTAACTGTAGCCATTGGCACTAAATAATAGCTCGAATTTTCTAATCCCACATAAATAATAAAAGCTTTATCTCTCACATCTCTTGAACTTAGAGTGTGCAAGCCTGGGAAATCAGAGAGAAACATAAGAACGCTAAAACTGGCAGCACAGCACGTATTTATTCCTTTTGTGAAATGTTTCCCTTTCTCTTCCTGTTGCATATAAAGACGACCAAACTATGCAAATGAAGACTCCCTCACTCAAACTCCCTTTGTGATGTGAATATGAGTGGACAGGTGTGAATAGAGATGCCTGGGATTATCTCCGCGCTCGTTCTGCGCAGCATAATAGCTGTTGAGCGGGATTTCAGAGCATCAGGGGAACCCAATCTTCTGCCTGTTGAGGACATAATGGCCCCATAAAAGCTCCCTGCTTTACTAGAGAAAAGACACTTCTGCACAGCATCAATCAGCGCCACCTCCTGCGCTCCAGGAAGGTGTCTCCTTTCTCTCACCCTGCTCGCTGCCTCAGACTGGAGGGCATTGTTGTTGATGCTGACCTTTGACCTGCTCACGACATCCTTACGCAACAGAGGAATGTGGAAACGAGTGTGTGTGTGTGTGTGGAGGGAGGTTGAGCATCTCTGCGAGGTTCGAGTTCTCTCATCTGAAAATGTTTTGGGTTGTGATGTAAGCATGTTTTTCCCGTAGGACACGCCGCATGCGGTCTCATCGTGATTCATGTCACTCATTGTGCAGCTTTTTACGACCTTAGTCAGTTATGAGGCCGTGCTCAGACTTTCTAGCCAGGGAGTGTGAACTTTGTTTCATGTGGATGGCTGGATCTGCCCCTACAGAGGCTACTGCTGCTGCTGCTGCTGGGGAGCATGCAGCTATTTGTCTGCAGTGTCACTGAAGAGGTCAACAGGTTTAACATGCGATACTGTGCCGAGCGCTCAGGCAGTTAACACTCTGGTGATAAGAGGACACGGCAGACAAGAGGGATCCTTGTTTAGCCTGATCCTCTGGAAATCCAGGGGGTTGTTAATATTTCTTTCTTAAACCTCTTAAACACCCTTGTCCCACTGGTAGGTCAGTCATTGCAAACTCATGCTTTGTAGCCAAACTCTGCTCAAACCTACTGGCCTTTATTTTAGTTCTAGTGGAGATCCTAAAGCTCCCTTTCTTTCAAGATTATGCACAAGACATATGCAGAATATTTCATGGAGTCTTGAGTTTGAAAATGTCACTCACTGTAAACATAATATACAGAGGCTTTAATGAAATGCTGGAACAAGAAGATATAGAATGTGATACTGTCAGACAGCCTGAAAAATGATGACTTTAACAACCTTAAAGCTACTTTTATTCAATGCAACTGAAATTTAAAGCAAGCTTTTATATTATTTTGTCACCTGGCATTTTCAAAATCTTTTACAAAAACGACTGCTTGTTTGAAAATCCTTCTGGTATTTTCTGATTCATGTATATGCCCAATTAGAGCTGAATTTTAATTTAGAAATAGGGCAATGTGACTCGTATCAAATGAGACTCCATGCTTCGTTAAGTTTTGTCGTCATCTCTTCCATCTGCTCCCTTAAAAACGGACTGCTCTGACATTAATCAGCAAATGCCTTAAATTCAAACACCCCTGTCCTTTTTTGTGCCCGAATTTGTTTCTGCTCCATTTTACTCTGTGGTGAAGTTCAGTGAAGGGTGAAGTTGTACTGTATGTTTGGAGAAGGGCCATGCTGAGAGCAGAGTTTGGACAGCATTAGATCCAGTTTTACCCCAAAGCAGCTGCAGAGAATGCATGGTTTATAATATGTGTGAGTAACCACAGATTTCTGTTTTAAGGGGTTTAAAAGTTGTATATTGGTGGGGTTTTTTAATTGTTTTGTTCCACAGTGGTAAGATGTGGTGTGTGCATGATCACAACACGTTCACAATAGTTATTTGTTTATAAAATATAAATAGGCTCTCTATTCACAGGTGCGCAAAAGAATGCAGGAATGTTAATTTGCATGGTGTGGAGCATGTTTCACTTGTTAAAGCCTTCTCCAAAGAAGGGCACATCATCACAGTAAATACCACAGGGATTTAATCATGGACTTAGGTAAGCAAGGAGCTATTTAGGCACGGTGTTTTGTTTCCTTCTTTTCACTTGTTAGTTGAACAACAGGAATGCTAAACTCTTTAATTAAAACACGTGTTTCTCAAAGTGAAGTTTCCCAAGCCAGAAGCACCAGTTTCCCAAGAAGAACATTTTGTCTTGTTGAGTTTGTTGGAACGAACTCTGGATTGTTTACGAGGGAAACTGTCACTGGAAATGTTTCAAACGGGTGACTAATAGAAAAAGAAAAAAGTCCCAGTTGAGCTGCTCTGTGAAATTTAAGGGAATTCCGAAGGAGGAGGAAAGAGGGGAAGAAAGAGGAAGTGTTTCTTGTCTGCTTCTGCGATAAAGTTGTTACCAGCTCGGCGGCCTCTCCATGCACCTGAGGGTCTCTCAGCACTTCATAAAACACACAGCACCCCTGTAATGGGCCGTGGCACGTGGTTTTGTTCAGTTTGTAGGAATGTTGCGTAAACTTCAGTTCCCATTAATGTGACCCCTTACTAGGTGAGCGTCCATTAGGCTGTCAGGTGGCATCAGATCACTGGATTAGAGGCTGTGAGAAGGAAATATTACAGTCTGTGGCCACTAGCTAGTTAACAACTAGCAACTGGGGCGGGGTATCAAACCTCAATACTTTTTTTGGTACTGATCGGCACATAAGGCTTGTTTACGTCTTCTTAAATTTAAACTTTTCTATTTGGCAAGCGTTCACAGCTGCTTGAGTTTTGGCTTCTTTTGTCAAATAAACAAAATTACTTTGTCTACCGTCAGAGATTTTACCATACTGTTTATACAGTGGTAGCTGTCACTTTAATATCTCGGGCATGAAACCCTTTCTGAACTTAGTGTCCAAATGTACAGTATTGGTGTCACAGTAGCATTAGTTGCTTGGTGTTACAGTAGTTTAAGGTGTGTTCAAAGTCAGAACTTCTGTATATGAGGCACAACTTCTTCTCCCTTCTGTTTGATATTTACTGTTGGGGTTTTGCTGTTATTTGCACACAAAGTTCAAAGTCTCTTCTATCCAGGTCACTGCTCTTTAGTTATGGCAGTTCAGGAACTTTGTGGAGCAGACTGTAGATTATTACTGAAGAACATTGCCCCCCCCCTGCACGGCATGCACAAGAACGCACAGTCATGCAAAACCTGCACTGCCCCGAGCACCGACGTCGCATGCACACATCTCGTGAAGAAGTGAGACCGAGCTTGCCTGTTCGCCTGCAGGCAGACTCGCTCTCTCCACTCTCTTCCCTTAATACAGCTCAACAGTTACAGGCTCCCAGATCTCAGTGAGCTTTATCCCCAAACTCTGGTCAACTGAGGGTAATATAGTCAACTTCTTCAGCATGGACGACCACTGAAGCTGTTGGTGGAAGCAGTGAGACATTACTCACCTCCCTGCTACTGCTTGAGTGACATGATTGCTGTTTTTGTTGCTAGTCTTTAACAGCTGAGTGTGTCCATATCCAGGACATACAAGTTTGTCATCAAATTCTGAAATAAGCCCCTAAATAGGGCAGAAATCATTGATCCTGTGGAAGTTGCATCAGTCCGAGGTTTTAAAGGCTGAATAAACTGGTTAAACCTAGTGTGCCACATAACCCTTGTACATATTTAACTAAATCCACTTTGACTGTTTTCTCTGCAGGCGCAAAGCAATGTCAGAGTGAATAGCCTTGTCCTCGTCTGACCCTGGATTCAGGCCATTGTTTTACACTGGGTTCAAGTCAAACCATCTTCACTTTTACACCTTTTTATTAAAGTTAATTTACACATTTTTTCTGTTGTCCCTTTCACGTATTTTCCTCCTCATTTCCAGCATTCATGCTGAGAACATTAACACGATCTGGTGTGTGTTGTGGTAACTGACATGCAGCTTATAGAAATGTGCTGTTTGGGATTTTTAATCCTAATAGTTTATGGAGGCATGCGGAGATGAGTGATAATCGGTTTCATGCTTCTGCTTTTTGGAAATAAGTCCTCCACCCGTTGTGTGGCTGTTGGGGAACTTTCTGTACTTAGCTTAGCTGCCAGGCGTCTTGCTAGTTTGACAGCACGCAGACACACAAACACACACGGCAGGGGGTGTTAAGAAAGAGTCGTGGATTAGAGGACTGTGTGAGTGTACATTGTGATGTTGTGTGTCTGTAATGTGTAACCTATTTGTCGGACATTCCTGTGTGTTTGCTGACGACTGGGGAATTTGTGAGTCAGCCCTAATCAGGCCACTCTGCATGATTAGGCATTTGGGAGCCTGTCGGTTTGTATTCATTAAAGTAGAATTACTTAGAGACCCCAGTCTCCATTTTCCCACTATTCTATTTTAAATTCTGGTACACATTTGGTACGTCTTCTGAGCACTGTCGTCTGTACTCCGCAGGGGAGGGATTCAGATTTTTGAACAAGGACGTTTTGAAGCGAGACTTTGTAACTTTTGAAATAAGAAATAACTTCCTCAAATGACATGAGAGAGAAATGAGAAAGTTCTTTGATTGTATGGCTCATGCTTGTGCTACTGTTAAACTACCTTTTAAGCATGTCACAGATAATTATAAAGATTATAAAGATGTTTGAAGGTGCATCATAGTTTGTGAGCACATCATATGTTTTGAAACAGGTGAAAATGTTCCCTTTGCCACAAATGTCACATCAGTAAACCACTAACAAGATCTATCATCATTTTACGGTGCTTAAAAATGGCACCATTTTATGTTATTATTCGACTTTCAATTACAGCATCACAACTGGGCCAGTTGTATTTAATGTCAGTTCAATGTTGATTCTTCCCAGCTGGGACTTTAGGTGTGCAAGCAGGTAAAAAACAGTAACCATAGACGGTAAACACAGACACATAATAAAAACGGTGTTTTACGTCACCACAAAGGCAGCCCCCATTTAGAAGGCAATGAGATTCTGCATATTAAAAAACACTAAAACTTTGAACCCAGAGTGTTTTTTTTTTAAAGCAGATTGTGAGCCAAAGAACTGAATCGAAGTCTAACGTCTACTGA
Source organism: Enoplosus armatus (assembly GCF_043641665.1). NCBI lineage: Eukaryota > Metazoa > Chordata > Actinopteri > Centrarchiformes > Enoplosidae > Enoplosus > Enoplosus armatus. The sequence goes on along the minus strand of NC_092201.1, from coordinate 4,339,255 downwards.
TCTTAGTTCCAGTCCAGTTAGACTAGATGGATTTATGGATTCAGGTCAGTCAGTTTTAAAAAGATGGAAGATATTTTAAACATCAGTTATCCATTCAAAATCAGATCGTTGCTGTCGGAGATCTCATGTTTGACGCAGCCACAGCCCTCTGCTCACTCTGCCGTTTTATTCCATGAGGGACAATAAGCCTCAGTTATATTTGTATGAGTGAATGCACACCAACAGACTGATTTTGTCTGCAGTCTAACAGGTTTCACGCACTGCCTCTGTGTGTTATGTCACCATGGATCTCAAACTGTTTTCTCCTGACAAGCGTCACTCTTATCAGACAAGTGGCTTTACACGTGTAACCCAACCTGCACTTCAGGAATGGTAAACAAACACCATTTTTACTCCTATTTCAGTTAAGAGGGAAAGTGAAAGACTCAGACGGAGGAATGTTGGCTGAACGGGATGATGTGTTTGCGTCTCGCCAGTGTTTTGTTTGGCGATTTTACTTCTCATTTCTTACCAATGGAGAGGACAAACACAAACTAAAATGCAAGAAGAAAACATTTCAATATTGAATTTCTATGGTGCTCTTGGCACATGTGTTGTCCTTGAATGGAAAGGATTTATTAGAACAAGAGATATGAGGATTTATGTGGTAGTTTAGGCCAATGTGAAAATATTTTCAACACCAGTGGGCTGATTTAATTTTCCACTTGAGACGGACTGAATATTAGATAGATGTACAGGATTTTCCCCCCATGGCTGTTTGAAAAATTGCACCACAGAAAGTCGCACTTCAAAAGGACGCAGTATTGGAAACACAGCTCAGTGAAACAGCCCAGGAATGCAGTTGAACCCTTGAAATCGAATAAATATGTGGCTCTAAACTGCCAAACACACGAAGCCTTGATCTTCCCAACAAAGGGGCCTGAAACTTGCTTCAGTTGAGACCTGGCCTACCTGTCATCAAACTCTGTTGTGTAATACAATCGTTGAGTAAGTGTATATTTATTTCCTTTTGTGATACCATTTCTACAATTTTCAGCACTGCTTTATTTATCCCTACAAGGGAAAATGTATGTGGCAGCTCACAATATTGGACAACACACAACAAACTAGGAAACAAAGCAAAAAAACAACTAAAAAGACATTTAAAAGCTGTATAAGATTGCCTCTAGTGCCATCAGAAAACATTAATACACTTTTATGAAGTAAAGGGAACATTTAATGAATGAGGCATTTACATTTACTTTTACATTGTGGAATTAAATACAGAAGGCAGCAAGTTCTGGAAACACCACCTGTGTTTTATAGTATTACATCATTTATATGGAGAAAACCTGACAACCGTTAAATGTACTGGCAAGTGTGAGGGTAGTATATTCTGTCAAAGCATTTCCATTTCCAGCATGTGGTGAGAAACACATCGCCTAGAACCTGTTGTACTTCCTGTTCTTATCATGATTTGACCGACACATCTCCTCTGTTGCAAGCATTTAGAATAACCAAACTGAATGCAGGTCTACTGGCAGCGAAAGCACAGATTGATCAAAGATTGGATTGATCATAGTCAAGAAATCTCCCTTTTTTTACACAATGTATCTTGCATGATAACCTTTTTTTCCCCATATTATTGTGTTTCACATTATATTTCAACATGGAGCAGGTTTTACAGAGTCTCATTTATCAGATACAGTATCACAACATTTTATTTGAGTGTTCATCTAATTTTGAAATAATATGAACCATATAGTTCCCTCAAAGAGTCGCACACTGGAACAAAAACGTAGTGTCCATAGATTGTAAACTACATTCAGCTAAAGATCCCACAACAAACCTCTTCACCATCTGCTCCTGAGAGTTCAGTGGCTCATTACACCTGTTAGTGCTGACGCAAAGTGATGGTTTATAAGTGTCCAGAATCTTAATTAACTGCTGAGTTCACTACTGGGTGTGTATGATGTAGAGAGTAGAAGATAAGTGAACACGAGGGTGTGATTTGAGCCACAGCTTATCCGTGATTTATAGCCACACTTACGTTATGACGCCGTGAGACTGACATCTGGTCACCTCAAGTTACATTGAGATATGAAGATGTAAAGTAAACATGGTGCTCTAGCAACATGTAGACAAATAAAACAATGAGCAGTGCCAAGTTGTCAGTCTTGACATTGTTGGCACACCCTGTTATTGGACACACGTACAGTACAATGCAAAGAGTGTCAGGACAATGGCATGTTCTTCATTGCTTTGCCAGCGTACAGCAGCACGCTCAATTTAAGATGAAGCAATAATAAGTCACATAGAGAAGGGCGTTTGAGGGTGTTCACATCTATGTTGGGTCAACAGTGTAGGACTCAAATACCTTTTTATATAATAGTCCCACAGGCAACCATAGAGTTCTTTTAAATTACATTTTAAATGACAATGAACGCTCTTGACTGGCTAAATCAGTCAGCTGACCTAGTATCGTGGCTGTCTTGTAGCTAAGACCAAACCAGACTTTCAGTGACTCTTTGTCCTTTTTTGTTTTTAACTAAGTCTTATACTCAAGTACTCAACTGCAAGTTTGTGCCACAGTGTCAACCTGACTGGTGTCAGACCTGCCAAACAACAACAAACAGACAAGATCCGCATCACTTCTCTGCCTTTCCGCCTTCCTCAAATGATGATGCCAGCATGGATCATCAGAAGCTCACCGTGTCTTGTTTGACTCATATTAACCTTTCGTGTTGCTGCACATGTTGTTGTAATGACTTCCCTGATCTGTAGGTGTTAACCTCACCTTGATAATGAGGTCATCAATGGTCATTGCCCCAGAATGTCCTTGACATTGTTGGCAACCCCTTTTCAAACAAACAGTGTTAGAGTTTAGGCATGCAGACAGGGTTGCAGACAGACAGACATGATAATAAATAATACATCTTGTTTTTATTTTTCAAAGTGATCAATATTGCAGCTGAAAATATCTATTGCCACTGTTCTCTGTTCTACAAGCGTGCTCTTTGCCCTTACACTGATGGCTTCTGTATGCATTAAATTCATTTTAGATGCCTGTCATGATCAGAAAGGAAGGTCAAGGCACAGAGCAGGAACTAGACACTGATTTGTGTTTACTCTGATCCTTGACCTTCACACATTGGCCCAATCAGCACTAATTTTTGCTGTTATCAGGCTGATTATTAGTTGTGATGATTCAAGGATCACAAATATTCAAATGTTAGAAAAACAACACAAATTCCAGCCCATATCTTTTTAAGGTGCTGTATTTAAACCGCTAAGTATCAACATATCTGCTTTGGCTTTCCGGTACGTTCTCAGTAATTGAGAAGAGGTGACACAAACACGAGCAGCTCCTCAGATCGGCAATGTATTGGAAGAAAATAAATACAAGACTTTCGGTGCAGTGCAGACAGAGCATGTAATTTCCTCCATGTTTGTTTCCTCAGGGGTCTGTCCACTCACCCCTTTAAATTTGCATCTTACACGTTTTGCGTTATAAACTGCATGAAAGCCATTTTTTAACAACAAAAACTGCATAAAATCAGGGCGACATTTTTGAATTTTATGCAGTTTTTCTCTTTTACTTGATAGCACAATGTTGCATAATTGATCCTGCAGCTTGTTGGTTTTTATCTGTTGCTGTCTGGCCATGAAACTGTGTCCAAACCCATAAGTGAAAGTTGAATAGTCAGATGTAGAGGCCTTCATGCTCAGAGAAAGAGAAGCTGAGTAGTAATTTTCAGCATATCGGTGTCTTGTATCCCCCTCTCCTCTGTGGGTATTAACCTTTGCCTGTGGCGCTGACGGCCTCCTAAAAGATTCATAGCCAATGAAACTTCTCAGTTCAGCGTGACAGATTGAATTTTCGTCTCAAACCTCCCCGGTTGATTGTGTGCTTTTCTTACTACCATGTGTCATGAATCCCCCCCTTTTCACCACCAGTTCCTTATTTGTATTTTTGTCTGGTCTTTTTCTTTCTGTATTTCATCTTTCTTCTTGTATTTGGCCTGTGGATGTATTTGGTTTATTTTCCTTTTTCCATTTGTTCTCTCCTTCTCCCATTCTAATAGAAACCCTCTTGTCCTCAGCTGTCTCCACAAACAGCTCATTAGTAAGTCAGCCCTCAAGCCTGCATGCATCCATAGTCCTTTGTTTGCGTTCAAAGATTTCAGGCTTCAAGCTCATAAGTAAACATGAGGTATGGCTGTGTGTGTGGCCTGTAACCTCTCCTCTCTCTTTTTCCTCAGCTCTATTTTTTCCTCCTTCCTCACTTTTTTTTCTGGTCCAGTAGCCCAATGTGGAGCTGTCCAGGCCAGGATGAATGGCCCGGTGTCATCAGCTCTATCTGTCCACGGGGCTGGATTTATCTTCCTCGTGTCAGTTTGAAAGGTCACACAATCAAGTGCAAACAGTCATCGGCCCACCATTATCTAGAGGACAGAGAGAGAGCGTTGTACATCCCCCTGGGAATTCTTCTGAGACGTCACTGAATATAAACAGGGTGATTCAGGAGCGCAACAACTTTATGTTCTTTCAAGTCACACTAGGCATGATGTTTACATCCAAATACACCTGCCTTATTATCACAAAGTGAAGCTACAGTAGGGAGCATCACCTAGTTTAGGCCTATACAGTCTCTTCAGGAACACAGTTCTCTGTAACCTCTTTTTTCCTGATTTGAGGCTGTAAGGTAACACTAGTGCTTCTGATGATGCCATGGCGTGCTGCCACCAAGCTCCAAAAGCCAAATCTGAGGTATTAGATTAGAAATCGTTCAGTTTTGGTAACCCAAAAATGGGTCATTCGGAGCGGCTTGGTCAGAGCAATATAGCCTGGGGGTTCAGCCTGCCTGTGAAGAAAAGTTCTAGGAATAGCCCTGACCTCTGAAGTTATAAGGACGTTTGTTTGTGGAGATTGACGCTTGATTTTCGTTCCACTTGGGCTCATGAATCGGACTTTTCATCTGTAAAGCTTTTCCCAGTTTACCATTTATGCATAAATTGCTTCCGGCTGCCTAAAGAGCAGTGAACAAATACTTCACTGGGCCTACAAACGTTAGTCTGCACCTTTTGCTTCTAGTCCCTTTGGTATAAAGCATCATATTTAATCATGAGAGTGCTGTGTGCATTTCTGGCTGTTGAAGGTTAAACATTTCAGCTCTGATGTAGCCGGAGTGACAAGTGAAATTGAATTTCTTATTTGCAGTGCTTACTTTTTCTCACAGTTGCATGGTCTTGGCAGGAAATACTATTTACATACTGCATGCTTTTGTAATTGTAAAGCAGTTTTTCATTTCCAAGCTCATGTACTTGTGTCAAATCTTGTGCTCGTCTGCTGTCATGGTTGGCAGGTACTGTAAAAGTGAACCAGGCTTGAATTTAGAGCTAATTCAAAGTCTGTGTGGTGAACAGGCTGTAACCTTTCCCAGCCCATGCCGTAAGCCACTGGTGGGGGTTTCAGACTGTGCTTAGCATGACTCATGGTCTGGTTTGGTGTCTGCCAGCGGACACACACAATGGCCTCTGTACACAATAGTACTGCCTCTCTCCTGCTGGAATGCAAAACATGCTTCAACGGTTTCCGATACTGTATATTATGTTACTCGGCAAGCAGGCAAGGTGCACAACCCAACACACACGGATGGCCACCATGACCCCCTTTTTTCATAGATACTAAATATGCTATATATAATGTATTTTTTTTCTAAGGTGTAACTAATGACTTCATTAATGGCTAATTATTAATACGAACAATTTTGTGTTGCCAGAATGGCTGGTGTTTATCCTCCTCTAGCATTACTCTTATTTAGCTCTTTAGTTTATCAGGTAGACTCCTCAAATAGACCGTTTGACCTCTAACCTTCTGGGAAAGTGCTGGCAAGCATCTCGACCAAAATCCATTCATTGAGAACTTTTTAACATTAACAACTTGTTATAAAAACATTTTATTATTAACATTTATTATTACATAGAACTTTTTACAAAGTGAGAATGCAGAGTTGCTCATTATAAACTTACTGTAAACTCCTCTATAAAGCATTAATAAATGATGGAATAATCATTAATGAAGTCTTATACAGTGAACCTTTTATATAGAGTGACTTATTATAAAGTGGTACCATGTTCCTGATTGTTATGAGCACACACTGATTCGCCTTATAGCCCGTTCACGAATGTTTTTACATTTGCAAGTTTGAAAATACATGGTATTAAATAGACCTGGGTAATTAGCATCAGCGATTATGACCATGGCTGAGCAGGGAAAGAAAAGACTGCCGCCAATTAAAAGAAAATTCAAGGATAAAATGTTTTTTAAAAGAAGTACAGAAAGGCCAATGCAATTTGCATCTAGAACAGACAAAAACATAGATGAAACGAAGAATGAGAATGTCACTTTTAGTCAACTTTTTCTCTTGCAGTTCTTTTTAAAATATCAGTTTTTATTACTTTTGAGTTGAAAGGAAAAATTAATTAACATGAAGCCGAGCAGTGCTTCTGATGTCATTGCCTGGAAGTTGAGCTCCTCTGGGACATTCATGAACATTAGCATGATTATTGTGGCGAAACAGCCAATCACATGCCGACTGTCAGGTCTCCAGACTTCCTGTTCTCACCATCTCTCTAGGTGGAAAAGAGAATAATTTTTGGTGTTACAGTAACGCTGCTCCTTTGAAACGCCACGAGAGGTAATAACTCAGCTTCCCAGCCATCTTTATCGCTAGCCCACCCTCCTCCCACTCCCTCAGAGTTAATGGGAGGCCTGTTGTTGTTGAAAAGTGTCCACCCTCCACTTCGATGCTTCTCCTCCTTTCCATGGAGTCCTTTAAGTGGGGGTTCAGCATGTCCTTGCATGCAGGAGGGAGGAGGATGAACCTGTGAGGGAGGTTACGCAGCGGTGTGTGTCCCTGTTGTGTTTCTACGATGCTGCCATATCCTCTGAACGCCTGCCATAAAATTCTGAGTAAAGCCTCAGTGGAGAATGATTTATAATGGGGATTGATTTGCCCTCCAGATCAGTTACATAATGTTACAGTGCATGTGCTGTTATGCATCTGAATCCCTGCACAGGAGCCATCTTGATACACCTCTGACAGTCTTTCAGGAAGGATGATTTTGAATTTTGTTGGCGAGACTTATTCGCGACTCACTAGCTGTGTTATTTAAGTCTGGATTGTTATTTATTTCCAGCAGGAATCAGGGACGTTGATGGACATGTCTCTGTGCCTGAGTGTTGGTTCAGGACCTGCTGTGAGCTTTTCTGGAGCGAGGTGCTTTCAATTAATCAGGCTGTGTTTTCCAGCTGGATTCGGCATTTGCATGCAAAGCTCTACTATGCTGTCTCTCTCTCTGTCTCTTCAAGCTTAGAAATGCCCTTCTTTCCTCAAGTGACGCTTCAAAGGACAGATAAAGAGCTTTAGTCTTGAAAAATTAAGTGGGTGCAATCAGCTGTCTGTGGTTATATATTATGTTGCCGGCGTCGTAACCGAACCTCTCTGTTGTGTCACTAAGGAGGCATTGCCTTTCACTTTCCAGACTAGAGTGTGAAAGTTGTATGTGCAGGCTAGCAAGATATAATGATGCAGTATCTTTATAACATCATAACTAAGGGTTCAATACAGATGAATGGAAATATATTTCTTTCAAATCTGTTTTTGCAATCAAGTTTAGGCTCAACAGGCTTGGGTTTGGCCTCAGGACATGCCTGAATGCACATTCTTTTGCTTTGCACTCTTTGTCTTCATCCCTTTCTCTTCCTCCCTGCATACCCCCCCCCCCCATGCCCTGATGAGCGGTTGGGCTTCTTCCAAGGATATCCATTATCGAAATACTGAACTAATTCCCCCACTCAATCTCTTGCTTTCCCTCTTTTCTCTGTCTCTCCCTCCTCCACTCACATACTCAACAAATCCAACCCTATTATTTTTTCTCTTTTCTCTGCTGAACAAGATAAGCCACAGCAGGGCGCAGGGTCGTGGAAGACTGTGGGCTGACGGCAGCCATTTCTGTCCAGAGTGGCAGGGAAAAGCTGTTCGTTTGTGCAGCCCCACAGTATAATTTTCCCAGAATCTCATGAGGAGAGCCAGCTTTCTCATGAATAACAAACAGAGCTTTTGCTCAGGGGAGGGAGTTCACTCTCTCCCTCTCTGCTTTCTCACCTTAGATCTTCAGGCTGCTTCTGAAAGCCCCTCAGAGTTTATTGCAAATTTCTGAGGTGATCCTCTCTGCGGGCTAGACTTAAGAAAATGTAGTAAATCTACCTGCTACAATAGAGCAACAAACACAACTGAGATGGAGGCTTTGTAGATGAGCCCTGATTTATGCTTCTCACCGGAGGAAGTTGACAAACCTTTATTTAAAGACTACCATCCCCCTGCTGCTGTCATCACACACCTATATGTTTCAAGGCAGTGATGCTGGCTGATATCTGAAGACATATTCGTCATTTATATCCTCTTTGCGTTGTTTTATCAAGGTTAAGGGGGCACCAGAGCTCTAATAGCCCTCGGCAAACCGAGTGGCTTTTCTAATCTGACAACCCCGCTGTTTTTTGAAGAAAATGGGTGAAAAAAACTGGCAAATAACCAGAGACACGCAGGCACGCAGAGGGGGGCAGGCAGCGATAACTATCCACATCCTCTCTCTTATTTGTATGTAAATACGGGGATGCAGCGATGCGTTGAATCAGCCCTTTAGAGAGAGCTAGAAGGGAATGGAGAAGGGAAATTTTATTGTTGCTCTGAGCTCGTCCACTGACTGTGTCTGTGCTGTTGCGCCGGGTGGGGTGGAGTGGTGAGGAATGCACTAATCATGCAACTGTGCTGCCATGCTCCTGCCAGCCACCCTGCCTATTGTCTGCACTTGGAAACCAAAAACAAAAAACTAGGGAGAAACTAGGGAGGTTTTGGCCATTTCTTTCTTTCTATACAAGACACAGCAACATGAAGATAGAAAGCGGCTGTAGGAGCTGGAAATGTTTATTGTCTTGGTACTGGCTGAAGCCCCCCAACTTCCCAATCCTGTCTTCCCCTCTCACTATGACGGGAATGTTGTGACACAATCAGTAATCCAGGCCGAACTGTATCAAAGAGAACAATAGGTCTTATTCACAGTGTCTTCTCTCTGCTCTCTCTCAGCGCTCACAACTCCTCACCTGTCCCAAAATTGTCCCAAAACATCTTCAGACCATTCAGAATCAATGGTGACGTGTAGTTTTTCTCTTGCAGCATGCAAACAGAAGCAGGGTGTGTTGTAAGTCCTTGGTGTTTACTTAAAAAAAGTATTTTATGAGACAATAAACTCCACAGTTAAACACGGCCAAAAACTGTCTGCACAGGAGCTGCGTGCTTTGCATAGCAGAGAGATTTATTCTGAGCTGAAGCATAAAACTTATTGTTTCCCAGTACATGCTGTGCTCTACTTTCCTGCTGTAAAACTATACTGCAGCTCTGTGTGTTCTGATGTAATGTTGTAACCAGTCGCATTTTTTACAAAAATAAATCTTGGACTGCATATGGTTTGATGGTTTGGCCTGAAGCACCGTACATTTTTCATTAGGCTTATGTTATTTCCCTCCAGTGTATTTTTCAGATTATTTTCCATTTGGAAATGAATGATTGACAGCAGGAAGCAGACAGCAGAGCTTTGAGGCACTATGAAGTTTCTGAATTTCCTGCTCAAGGCACAGTCATCAAATTGACTTATTTCTGTTTAGTAATAAGTTAATTATATTTGCTTTGTTTTGCATATTTTTTTCATGAAGAAGTGAGTCAACCACTGATGAATTCTACAAATTAATTCTTATCATTTAAAAAATTACCATTATGAAAATTGCATATGTATTTTGTTTCCCTTTCCAATTTTCCAACATGTTGTGAAGGTTTTTAAGTTTTGTTGCAAATGGCGTGTTCAAAAAAATTTGACAATTAAAGGCACAAATTGTTTTCCATCTGCAAACAGAAGTGCTGCCAAAATTTAAAGCAGCAGATTTGGAAATGGTTGTCACTCCTGAGATTGATTGACTGGTGAAATAGGTGACAACTAAATCTGAGAATTTATTCAAGATTTTTGATGCTCCTGAAGGTTTGTCATCACCAGCATTGTGTGAAAGCAAGAGAGTACAATTGGACAATGTTTCCAATTAAGAAACAGTGAGTTTCTTTCTCACTCATTAGGACCTGATTGGCTGTTTGTCTCTACTTTTCCCAACTTCAGAAGGTTCTTTTTTTCCCTGACAGTGTAACGTGCTGCTCTGCTTTGATTGATCAATCAATCACCTGCTGAGCTGAATCCTGATGCATTTAATCTTGTTATTGATGTAGTTTAGATGACGGTTTATGATGACGATCGCCTCCCTCATTAAATACCCGGCCTCTGCTGTGTGATGTAGCGCCTGTGCTTGTTTTCCCTGAAGCTTAATTAGCTTTATTATTTCAGAAAAGTTTAATAATTTCTTCTGATGTAGGTAAATGTGCTCTTTATTTCAGGTGAGGCAGGGGGCCCCACTATTAAAAATGCTGCAGGAAACTCTGCATTATATGTGAATATACCTAACAATTAGTAATTTATTTATGATTAAAGTCTCACAGATTGGCCCTTTTTAGTTTGTTAAATTGTCTAGAACTACAACAAAAACTTTGTGGGTTGCACATATGCAGAATGGCAACTCCCACTCTCTTTAGCCAAGATTCATGATTGAAGTGCTTCCATAACAGCTATTCTGTGCAAGCCAACAACTCAGTGACTCATTTTGGTCAAACAGACAATTATTGCTGTCATCAAAGTGCCAGTTCTTCTTTTTCTTTCTCTCCGTTTGCTCCTTTCATGGCTCATAACCACCAGACAAACTCGCCTCTGAAATATGTCAGCCAGTGTGTCGACTGGACAAGGAGATGTCAGGCTCGGAGAAAACACCAGTCAAAACACAGGTTTGTTCATGTCAAAGCAAGCGGACGGCCTCTCAGCCGCTCACATGATGATCAAAGCTCTGTGTGTCACATGCTGCACTGGGTCCAGTTCCCTCTCCTCCTTTCAACACATTGTGACCAAGATGCATTAGATTACAGTCAGAACGGTGTCAGATAACTGAATTCACTTTTGACTTGCCTTGATTGATGAATTGAGGTGATTAAAAGTCTTCTAAAGGACTTAACAAATGCAGTTTTTTAAAAACCTCATATAGCCACCTGTATCGTGACCATTTTAATGCAAAAATGTAATGATAAGAATAATCAGCATGCTTGTGTGAAAATACACATCTAAACGATCCAATACTCGTCTTTTGTGTCTAAATCTAAGGCAAACGCCATAAAAGCATCAAATAACTTCTAATAATACTGAGATGAATTTAATTACTCTTTGTTTTAAAGCGCACAGAGGATTTACACTGCCTGCATCTCACTATCGCTTTCAAATTGCTTATCACAGGATTTAACCAGCACCTTCATTTCAAGCTCCAAATCAAAGCCCTTATTTTAATTTAGGGTTAATGTGAGTTAAGTGGTTGTTGGTGCTAGAGCACCATGAACAAGAATATGATAATCATGGTATCAAATTTCCACATGAACATATTGGAAGGTAGATGTCCAACCAGTGGCATGTGGGGTGTCAGTGTGTCTCAACAGCAAGTTTCACTGTTTTTCACTTCTCTAGAAAGTAGCTGGGACATTGCAAATGAAATGCATGTTGATGTTTGGATTTTCAAATGTCATTTTTCAGTGCTTTGAGCAGCACAAATAAAATTCTGTACACATTCTGTACCATTGTGTTGGGATGGCGTAAGTAAGTTGGTATTTATATAGCAGTTTTTCAAAACAGTGACATAAAATACACCTTTTAAGCACAAAATATCAACACAGGCAGGATACAGGAACAAGATCGACAAAATAATCTTAATACAGAAATAACATACAGTGTCAGTAGCAGATATGTCAAAATCTGGGCAAATTAAAAGTGAGAAAATACGCTCTATGATGAACTTTAACAGACAGCTAATATAATGAAACATTACATGAATATGAGCATGTAATATATGTATTAATAGATTAGACTCATATTTCCAGTACAATGCAGAGAAGACTTTGCACAGAATTTTTCCATGCCTTTAAAGCAGTTGCTGCAGGTCAAAACAGTCCATTTGTTTTGTTATTTAGGTGTTTAGGAGTTAACTTATAGGGCAGCTGGAGTACAGCAGAGTGGGTCCACTCCTAGAAGTGGACTGGGGAGGGTTAACAGGTATTTAAGAGGAGTTCTTTAACACTCAAATGTTAGAGCAAATGTTTGTCTTGCCTTTTCCCTGCAGGGCTTGCCTTTATAGCCTGTTACAGGACCAATTGAATCTGTTATTTTACAGCTTCTATAAATACATGAAGCCGATCACAGAGTATAATTATGTAATACGCGATGCAACCACATAAAATGCAGGGAAGCAAAGTACAAGACACACAATAGCATGTTGGTGAAACAAAACCCTGTATAACTTACCAAACCTTTCATAGTCTGTTGAACACCACAAATGTAAAACCCTCAAAAATACAAGGATGGCTCCAAAGACAACCTCATTAGACAAAGAATGGTAAAAACTTAGGACAGGCCAAGTCCAAGTGGGATCTCCCTGCTGGGTTTGGCTGACCTGCAGTAGGTCCTGCAGTAAAGCAGTTAAAAGGACAGTAAACATGATACAAAGAGAAACATGATGCAATGGGTTTATGTAACACTAGTTATTGGCTTTGCGTGATTATTCTAATAATAGCTTCTATCTTTACTCTATTGTCATCTGAAGTCATCAATTGATCATGACGTCTCTGGCTAAATGTTTGACGTGTAAAAGATCTGTGACAACAAGTGAATATGAATTACTAAAAGCATGTGAACAGAAAGACCTTTTTGTTTGTCTACTTGGGAGAGCAGTAAGTGACGTCAACGTGATTCTAGGAAAGTCATCTTAGTGTTTGCTTTGATTACGTGCTTTGCTGCATGTGAACACACATTATCAGATCGCTTTATCTGGCACTTGTGTATGTGGCACAAGTATGTATGTATTTGTGCAGTCTTCATTAGAAAGTATTTCATTTAAAATTACTGTAATTTGTGCAACTGTAGCAACGGATTCATTTGCTTGTTTTTGTACCAAGCATGCTGGGATATGTAGTCGATTTAAACCAAACCCTTTCAGTTTCTACAGTCCAAATTCCATTTTGTCCACTGGGAAATCCATTCAACCACTGTTTTATGGTTGAAATTGCAGTGTTGATTGCCTTGAGGAGAGCAGATGGTAGCTCCTCAGTGTGCTCTTACCCTTGAGGGATGAGGAAGGAGGGCATGTGCAAAGTCACCCTGCATGGAAAAACAGACCCCTGCCCCAAAAAGATAAGGGCCCGTTTTGACCCCATTAATGCCAGGAAGGATGTAATCGTGTGTGGAGAGAGAGAGAGGGCCGCAGGCATGCAGCAGTAAGAGGCAAACCTTTGTTACCTCCAGTGGAAATTACATAACATAATCACAGGCTGCAGCCACACACACACACACACACACACACACACACACACACACACACACTGTAGGCTTCCCCGTCCAGCTTCTTCTGCCTTTATCAAATCCCCCCACTCATTGTTGAAGAGCTTCCAGTAATGCTGTTCCACATGTTTATTTTGGGCAGGAAGCTTTTGCTGTGTCCCAATTCCAGACTACATACGAATTCCAAGCAGTTTTTGAGTGGACAAAATTAAGTTTACTCAAAGATGTCAGTGTGAATACTGAACTCACTACATTTTTATGCATTAGGAGGAGCTCCTGCTGGACACAATTAAAACAAATTGTGGGCAGTGGTGAGACAGCTCCAGGAACATCTCAGAGAGCCAGAACTGAAGTATAAAATCTTCTGAACAACATTTAGCCTTCTCCCTTTTTCCTGTTTGTACAAAACCTTAAAATACATTAATTCCTTCATACTGAGGATTATTTTTGCACTCTATCTATCTCAGTGTCCCTTATCCTTACCTTGCTTTTCTTGGAAAAATGATCCCACTGAATCTCCAGAAGTGAAATACTTTGATATTTATAACTATTTGATTGAATCACCAGGTAAGATCATCATTTAACCCAACAAAGATGAAAATCAGGCCTTGCATAGCTTCAACCTCTGCAGTATGTCAAATTAGCAACTGTAAACTGTCTTATTTAATAATCATCATGGGCATACTGAGTGACAGTTTTCCCATTTTTCCTGCTGATGCCTCATGTCTTATTGCCTGTATCCACTTTTGTCTTCTTAAAGGCTCAGTTTTTAGGTTCAGCATCTTATAAAAAACTTTTCTGTTGTTTGCTGTCAAGGAGGTACCTTCATGCAATACAAAGTCAGTATAGAGCGATGAATTGTTTCCCCCCTCCAGGTGTGGGCAGGACTTAATTGCGCTCTGTCTCTGTGTTTGTCTTATGCTTATATCTGGCGTTGGTTAAATGCCAATCTTGGCAAAACATCCTTTGTTTGTCCTCAGCCTGGGGGTATGGCATGCAGAGCAAAACCACCAGAAAAGTAACTCACTTTCATCTTTGCAGCATATCTCTGTTGTCATGTTTTGATATGTGTCTGCTGAAGTAAGATAAGACTGTACCTGCCAGTGAAATGAGACTGGTGTCTGACTCTTGTGTATTGTGAGGCCTTTAGATAATATCTCTTCACTTATTGAACACTGGTTCTGTTCAGGGACCAGCGGCCTGTCTTGTCATATTAATCTCTCACCATGTGTTCTTCTCAGTGCAAAGTCAACACTGCAGTATCTTCTAGGTTTGGCCTGGAAGCAGTACTTTATGCTGTACTACAATACATGCACGGACATCTGCAATGAGATAGCAAGTCTGGTTTGTCCGTAGTGGTCAGTGGCCACACAAGTTTAGTCATTCCGCCAGATGTAATTTTCATGTTCGGCAGCTGCACAGGGTGGAAAAAAAGGTTATTTTCCTAAGTGTCTGCTACTCATCTCTGCTGGCGAGAAGAGCCGACTCTGGAGAGAATGTGGTGTAACCTGCCAAAGCAAACCCACAGAAACTTGATGAGTGTCCCACTGCCGTGGCTCTGGGGATCATCTCGCAGTTCATTGAAATTCCTCTGATATTGGAACCTGGCTCGCCACTTACCACTGGGTCCTTTTTTCAGACCGATTACCCTTTCCTCCAGAACCAGAGGCTCACACTCAGATGCACCATGGCTACTGTGGCTCTTATTAATTTTCATATAGATACATATTGAAAAAACAAACTTCTGCTCTTTCAAGTCATAGAAATACTGCCAAAGTGCTGGTTACTGAGTTCTCAAGTCTTACCCTACTGCTCCCATCAGTAACCTGGTTATCGCCGGCTTTCTGTAGTTAACTTTTTCATGTGAACGAGAAACACTGTTTGCTTAATCGGGGAAGGGATTAAGAAATAAACCTAGTTAAGCTAGATTGTTGTTAAAGAGATCTAATTTCTGTAGCCATGCAGAGGCATAACTGGGTTTGTAACAGGGTTTTTATAAAAGTTCGTAAGACTTACAAAGACAGAGGACAAGGAAAGCAGTGGTAACCAGAGAATGGCATTTGACCATTTAAAAAGTACCGTATTGGTACCAAAAGTAAAAATACTCATTATGAAAAACAGTGAAAATGTTAATATATATCATTGATATACTATTGATTGCTACTGATTTATTAAAGTGTATCAGCATTTTAATGTTGATGGAAGGGAAGCTAATTTGAAGTACTTTACACTGTTGGCTCATTTAGGCTATAACAATGCAATTTACAAAGGGAAGACAGACATAAGCACACATAAGCATATGGTCTTAAATGCTACCAAATGGTTTGGGAATGTGTTGTTGAAGTGATGTTATTGCCAGTCTTGTGGGCTCAGGACATGTGTACAGCTATCAATCATGGCTGCTGAATGAAGCATCCTTCTCTAACATCTTATTTCACCACTCATGCCTTTCATGAATAGGAAACTCTGACGGTGTCACCCTTCTTGTTATTTTGATTGTAAATCATTTTTTGGTGTATCCATCATCCAGCTTCCCTCCCTTTCATCTGGAGTGGTCCGTCTCTCAACAGGAGGCATCATGAATAGAAATGAAAATGGAGAATGGTATTGCATGGAGGATAGGCTGGCAGACGTGGGCTTTAAATAGAAGTATTCCCTGTGTTTTCCACTCATTGTTTTTCTTTCTAAGCCGTGTCAATCATAGCTACAGTAGTCCCAGAGGCCCCTCTCCTGCTGTGCTTTGTGGTAGGTAGATGGTACTCAGTCCACTGTTTGTTTGGAAGAGGTACTCCTATGGGCTATAACTGGGCTCAACTGTGAATTCCACATATGGGTTCAGTCACGCAGGTTGTCATGCAATATGAGGCACAAATGGGAGCAAAGGACCTGATATTAAGAGGCACTTTCATTTTTCATTCCACATTTCTGATTTAATACCTGATTTAATAATTTTGGTGTTTGATGCACTTCTTTTTTAATATGGCTTTATGGCATGCATGTAAGGCTAAAGGCACATATCCTCCAGAGATACACCTGCAGGTGATGAACTAAGGCCATATTCAGACCAACATTAGCACTGCAGAAAAATAACGCAGTACCTTGCCTTACCTGGAAATGCAGTGCTTTGGCCAAACACCACAGCCCCACCCTCCCTTTTTTTTGTTGTTGTTTTTTTAAATGGTACACTTTTCAGTCTGAACGTGAAGACTCAATAGATTAGATAACTATTCTGAACAGATTTAGGCATAGCCAAAACATCTGTGCATTTGTCTTTCCTGTGCTATTAAAAGAGCATGGTGGTAGATTTTTGAATTTGAACAAAACTTGAGAACATGGAAGGGGAACTTGAAATGGTTATATGTGGTTGTAGTCTCTCTTACTGTACCATTGTAGCAACAAATACCTCCAATAATCCAAGGAAATGTCATATCCTGTGATTGATTGGGTTTTGTCTAAACAGAGATTTTCCTCCCACAATAAAGGGTCTATAAACAAATAACAGAGGGTACAATATGAATTAGAACAGATGGATTCAGTTTTTGTGTAGTGGAGGGGACATCACTATGGGTCTAGGGGTTGTGTTCCAGATGGTATCAATTATAAAGAAATTGCAAATTCACAGACTTGTTTTTACAGTGTGTCTCCTTATGTGTAGACTACTGTGAGATCTGAAGAAAGCACCTTATGTTTGTTTCATTTCTCTATTAAAATTAATGAAAATATCCACTCTGTGACTATAAGGGAAAGAAAGAAACACATGTCGTGGAAAATACAAAATGAGCCAGAGCTAACGAGACAAAGAAGACAATTTATTTCTTATAAAGCATCCTAATCCCATTGCTAAATTAGATTTTTAAAAGACTGTCCTTGCGTAGCGAGATGCTTCGCCTAAAATAATTGAATTGTGACCTGCTCTGAAGCTGCGGGGTATGCTGCTCGTCAGAGGTATTTGTTTTCTTTCTACAAGACGCTATCTCCTTAATTAGGCTGTGATTTAGGCTTAAAAATTCCTCTCCAACAGGCCTATAAAACGACAAAAAGGAAACAATCTCAGGAGGAAATCTTTGCTTTCCAAGCCATTCTTCACTAATGACTGGATCAAGGCTCTGAGCAAACGACAATACCTAAGCGCTCTGGCATCTTGAGCGGACCACAGTGTTTTTGTGTGGTATTTGATTGCATGCTAAATTTGTCCGGCCTCTGTTTTGAAAGAGACAACATTCCCTTCTGGCTCAAGTATGTACCTCTATAGGAATGTTTTACCAGCAAATTTGTTTTAAACTGGTGCCAGACGTTTCCTGTATCTTTCCTAAAAGTCTGCTTTAATACTTTAAAAAGCTTGGACATAACAAATAGCTCAAAAATAACAAATAACAAGCTTGGAAATAATCAGTTTAATGCACATAAGGACAAAACCACAACCTTACATGAAATAATCCCTGTGCCAGCTGATCTTATTGTCCATTGAACTGCCTAATAAATTCAGTTATTGCGGTTAATTTTGGTTTGATCCTGTTTGGCAATGCCACCAAATGTTGCGTTACACTCAGGGTTGAGCCTGCTGTGAGAAGGTTGCAAAGGTGAATAGATTTTTTGTAACAGACCTTCCTTACTGGAGGAGAGGAACTACAACAGGTCATTTCCTGCACATGCACACCAGCGTTTTCTAGAACAGTTTTTGATCTGTCTCATGTGAGACACCATGATGGCAGCACCTGTGTTTGCCAGGGGATGTGACACAACCGCAAACCTTTTATTAACAGGTGTGTTGTTCAGGTGCTGGCTGGGAAACAGGATGGTTAAGCACTGCCATCAGGTGCCCTCGGGCTGCTACTGCTCTCCAGCTGCCCAGCAGTCACTCAACACACACACACACACACACACACACACACACAGCACTGAGGGCGAGGCTGACTCAATACTTCTTGTTCTCTCGACAATCTTCATAATCAGTCAGCAGGGACAGACTGTCTTAGTTGTAGTCTTTTGTGCCGTGCAGAAGAGTCTCTATTATTCCACACAGGCATGTTGTGAAAAGCAAAAAAAGCTAAGAACAATATACTCTGTACTTTGCCACACAACACTTTGATTGCTTGTTGCTTCACACTTGTTTTTTCTTGAGTTGGGCATGCAAGCTGTAGCTGACTCGGGTGCATAATGTGATAATTGGGGTCATCAAAAGCACTGCAGTCTTACACGAGTTGCAGGAAATACTTAGAAGGAGTGTTAGAAGGAGTTCCGCCCCGTAATAAATTTTTTTGTTTGTTTATAAGAAGAAAAACATCAAATCACACATAACACAAAATCCAGGACTTATTTCTGTTCTGTTGCTTGATGTAAAGCTAGCAAAGATGCAAGAGACCAGGTGACTGGGTGGAATGAAACTACTAACAAAACCAACACAATTATACCAATATCCATACTAAACAACCAGTGAGTTCAACCCTCAATGTCAGGAACATGAGATCCTTAATAATTCTGTGCAATTCTGGCTCCAACCTGACACAATATCCAACGTGGCTAGACACTCAACATATCCAGAAATTCAGATGGCCTGGTTTCCCTGGACAACCAGATTTGAATCACTGTCATGAGGGTGATGCTGTCACATTAATTTCCTCCATCAGTGAAATGAAAAGACTTAAACGTCACTGAGTAACCCACAAGACTGCCAGTAATGATACAGCCAAGTGAAAAAGACGGAGAAATGTGATCCAAACTTGGCTAAGCAGTGATGATAAATAAATGCAGCAGAGAGCTCTATAACAGGACACATACAGCAAATCTGGAAGCAATTATTCTGCCTGTTGTTATTCACCTTATTAATACATTAGCGTGCAAATGCTTAACCTAAATTTAATAGGCTGGAATTGGTGTAACATTGTTAATTTTGATTTGGTTTATTGGTGAAGGGGTGTCACTTGTTTATAGGGAAATCTATTTTATACAAACCTGTTTGTGTCTGCGGCAGGGATGTAACAAACCACACAAAAGTGTGTACTTACATGTGGACCATGTAGGATAGGTAAGTTATTTTGCTTGTAAAAAGTCTACAGTTGGGTCACTTTCTACATTTTGGAGGAAGTTTGGCTTTATTATCATCAAGCAATCTGACAATGTGTGAAAGTCATTTGCACTGTGGTTACTGCTGCCACTTTGGTAGCTTCCTGGATGGCGTGGATCTGGCTTTACTCCTGCCCAGCATGTCTGTGGTTCTTTTGATAGGTCTATGAAACCTGAATAGTCCCAGAGTTGTTGGAGCTCTGAATGAGCGCGAGCCCTCGGCCAAGAAAACCCAGCGTCAGCAGCCAAAAAACACGATGGCCTAGCAGAAAGGCAGCGAGCGCTGAATGGCACTTGGCTCTCTGACCGTCTCATTCTCATTAGATAAACCAAATCAGCAGAGAGGCGGGGGCAGATTTCTGCTCCTCAAGTGGCAGAGCTGCACAATGGCCCAAGACATGTCTTCTCTTTGTGAGGTGTCCATCGTGAGAAGAGTCTGGTGACACAATACCTCTCTGTCTAAGCGCTGGGCTTGTGTCTCCTCCTCTGTCAAAGTTCATTCCATGCCAGCTTGCAAGGTAGCCCAGGGCCAACACACTCAGGAGGCTTTGTAAAACAGAAGAATGACCTGGCATACCTGATGTGAAAAACAACCAACTTGGCATCGTGCTGTGGGCCATGGCGAGGATCGGTGGTACACGTGAGGAGATACCAGACATTCCATGGAGGACGTTTATGGAGAATTGGAGGCTGCCAGCCACAGCTTGGGGTCGGGGGTCACTGTGTAGTCTGCTGATAAAATGCCGGTGAGATAAGCAGTTATTAACTCTGACTCACAAGATCTCCCTCCTATCCATCTCCTGTCACAAGTGCAAACATGCATATAGTCAGATGTACAGTGCAGGTGTTCATACAGATTTCAAAGTGATGGCTTGGGCTCGCCGTTATTAGCTTTGATTTGATTTTAAATGAGCAGGTCAGTTAAAACTGAGTTAATATCATTGTTATGTGGCTGTGTACCCAAAAGTTATGTTTCTGTTATGAAAAAGTGAAAAGAAAATGTAGAGAAATGCAAATGAGTCCCCTTTGGTGAACCAAACCCAACAGATTTTCTTATGGATTTTTCAATTAATGTTTTTTAATTTGAGCATGATTGACAAAACATTTCTTAGCATCAAGCTCCTGATAAAGACCATGAGATGCAGTTTAAAGCTTTGTCAAATTACTTTTCAAGGGGAGAGATAGACCAGGAGATAGAAGCAGAAGAGGTTGAAGTATGACATGCAAAGGCAGCAGGATGTTGGATGCTGTCTCTGTGCCCTTGTGCCTCCTGGCTTTTTATCCTCCTTCCTCCTCTTTGTATGATCTTTAACTGCTTGTGTGGTTTTCTTCCTCACAAATGCTTCTAGAAACATCGGTATAGTAAAAGTGTTGGGACAGCACTGCAGAGCAGCAGCTTGGTAGGTCTGGTGAGTTTATGTTTTGTGCCACGCTGTGCAAAAAACATTGGGACAGGAAGGAAGAAGAAGTGCGCATGCCAGCACCGGGGCGAAAACAAGATTAGAGGTTAGACAAAACACAGGACCACTTCCCCCTGCGGCCTCTGTACGGCACACAGCAGGCACCCCGTTATTACTGCTGGTTTGCAGGAACAGGATTCATTACCAGGACACAGGACTCAAGAGAGGCTGCCGGGATAAACGCTCTAGCAGCCATCACCACCAGCCTGCCCCGGCCGTCTCTATCTGGCTTGAGTTACAGCCATCCTGGTCTGTGGTCGGTACACACAGATGTTAAAACTATCTTACCTCTCTCAAGACGGCCCAAAGCTCTCGTCCCAACTGAGGGAGAAAGCAGTTATTACTCAATGTCAGGTATTAAGAGGATGAGTGTCCGTATGGGCCTGTCAGGATGGCTGTACATTTGTGTTACTCTGCAGGTACACACAACCATATTCATTGAATTCCCCATATAAATTCTGTTTTATATTCACTAACCATTGTACTTGTTTAAACCTCTTAAGCTATTGATTTTCCTCCTAAATGTCCCCTTAATTCATAAGGATCACTTAAAGGACCTAGTTTTGGCTCAAAAGTCTGGCAGAAAACTTGCATGAATTTTCATTTGATAGAAGTGTCTTAGAAAGCTGAGCCTCTAACTCTGTGCTGGTCAGTGACATGGACCAATCAATGTCAATTTGTGTATAGTCCTTCGCCTGATCAAACTCTAGAGAAAACAAACCTGCTAATGGGGCTGTAACTACAAGCTGCATCTCCGAGAAGCAAGTCAGCAATGTTTATGAAGAGGAGGCTTGAGCAAACATACAAAAAGATAAAGACTTCCAGCACAACAGGAGAGTTCAGTCTGCTCTCTATTTCCTGGGCTGACAGTGTTTATACCTGGAGGAACGGGATACAAAACACAAAAACAGACATTGGTCAGGTTTTATGAACCGAAAGGAAATGTGTTTGACTTACATGCACTCACACACACTCATTTGAAAAGCAAAATTAGATTTGGCATTTTCTCTGCATTAATGTGAAACCAATCTGTTATGCATCAATTCAACCACTAGCTAAATATTTATCAGGGATCCAAGGCAAAACTATGTAATTACACATTTTTCCATGATCTTGACTAATTCCATGGCATTAAACAGATTCAGTTAATGTCATCCATTAACAATGTTTTACAATTTTACACTGCCTGTCAAGTAACCCTGTTTGGCTCATTAAGTTTTGCTTACCTGCAACTCTTAATTTCACCTGCCTCTTGATTTTAATGCCTTCAAAACACATTCACGGCTGGATTCTGGTTTGAATTGATAATGATTGTTTTGCACCTGAGGTTGACAGGCAAAGTACTGCTGTTTTTCAGATTGATACGGTTAATATTCAGCTGGTTACAGTGCCAGGGGTGTAAATTACCGTTACTCGTAAAGCCTTTCAGTAGGTCCGTGCAGTGGGGTCACAGTCTCAAGACTCTTATAGTCTGCTGAGTGTCACAAGCACAGCGTGGGGCTGCAGTGATGCTGTTTAAAGCATGGAATAGGGTTATTTAAGTCTTCCACTAGCCTCTTATAAACTTCACTGTGTTGTAGTCCATGTTCAAGAGCTCTCTTTGCCATACAGCAAGCTGTATAACAGTCACTGATATTTCCTCTGTAGCCGCCATAGATAAATCGAGTTAAGTCAAAAATGCAGCTACATGTCGGGGCTCTGCGGCTAGAGATACCACGTGGAGACCGCAGGAGCTGTGATTCCTCAACTCGGTGTACTGTTTTCTGCTACAAGTTTCTGATGCCGGTGGAGATTATTGATAAGACGCAATATTAAGTCGAACAAAGGCTAAGTGATCGTCTCCGCTGCAAACCTTCTGCTCACTGCGATTGTTGCTCTCTGAGTAGATTAACGAACGAAAACACAGCGTTCAATAAGTATGCTAATAAAACGTTTATTGCTGCAGTTTTCTGCTGTGCAACTTCTTACAACATACATGCGGACACTGATATCTCTGCGATAGTCTGACGTCGGCCTGCTGATGTTCTGTAGCTCTAGTTTCAGACATCTCTGAGCAGATTGCTGAGCAGGGGCCATGTGGTTTTCCGTGGAGGTCTGCGGTGTTGGAGTGTAAAGTCCCATTTATACAGAGTGAACCTCCCCGAAGCTGCAAATACCCCTCTGTCCTCTCAACCCTGCACACACACACACACACACACGCAAACACACACACAGCCAGACTTTACTGCTCGGTTCCAACCTACTGTGGAGGTTATAGACCAGAGAACAAGTTTGACTAACTTAAAGTGCACCAAGGGCTGTTTCCCACAGATGTATCAAAGCTTTTTCAGACAGTCAAAGATCTCTGCCCAGCCCTGCTGAGTCCAACTGGCCTGCCCTCAGGCCTCTGGCTCTGTCTGACACATCCAGAGGAATGCTGATTCTGCTATCTCTGGGTCAACAATCACAGGACCCCTGTTGTTTGTTTGTCGAAAAGTTCTTCTTTTTACTGCACCCCCCACGTAAAGCGAACTCATTTTGAGGTCTGGCTGAGTGCTGATTAAAATATTATAATCTCACTTGGAGTAAAAATGAGAGTCAAGCAGACTTCAAGTTCAAAGCCAAAAAGTGCAAGGCTTTCATTTGATAAACACATGATTTTAAAGAAAGCAACCCAGGGCTTTGTGGCCAATACAAGCTTTGATTCTTGAGAATGTCTTGTACGCTGTTTGACTCGACTCTGTCCCCAAACAACCCTCTCATAACATTTTTTTTTTTTTAAACCCTGTTGTGCAATTTTGGGACTTAAATCACATGAAAAGGAATCAGATTTTGGAAAGAGTGAATGAAACCAGACTGGGATCGACACTGGTGATAAATCTGGAAAATGTACAGCTTTAGTTTTTGCTGAGGAATTGTGTTTTTAATCTGTTTAATGACTTTTATGTTTCTTTTCTTCCCTTTGTTACTCTTTTTTTCTCTGCTCTGTGTTGGTCTGTGTAAGATAATTATACTGCCATTTTGGCCTCAATTTTGTTCTCAAGAAATCCTACTGGTTAAATACAAGTCAGGCAGTTTGTGTCTTCCTTTTTGCACGCCAAAATAAAATGGGTGCAAGAAGTGCCTTCCACTTAACTTTTTGCTCAGACTTAACTCATGATGATATTTTGATTTAAAGATTTAGTCAGAGAGGGTCTAGTCACGCCTTTTTTAGGCTGTCAAATGATGTCTCACTCCTGCTCAGAGCTGGCGTCCCTCTCCTGGACCTAACACTGACCTTGGCAGTCTGTAGTGTTACATTAATCAGCCAGCAGCTCCGGGGTGGATGTCCTCACTTTGATCTCTGCCATACCTGAGCGCGGCAATGTGCTGAGCTGACTGGCAGTCCTGATTAAAAGACATTGGGCATCAGTGTGCCAGCGTCCCTCTTCTCTAATAGATCATCTTAATGAAGTCACTGTGCTGTGGCGAGTGGCAGGTGATTAATACACACAAGTCATTAAGCCTGCTGTATAAGAGTGAGCCTCCGGCGGAGGTGGCCTTTGCTTGTTTAGAGATAAATCTGAGGACTAAGTGGACAGGGCACTGGCAGGGTGACAAGGCAGCATGGGTGTTCATATTGGTTCTTAACTAGGTTCCCTGAGAAGAAGAGGGGGGTATTTGGGTTTGGGCTGGACAATAAACCTAATTCCCCGAATTACCAACATTGTGAATCTCTTACCAGCCTTAAATGTACTCTTATCGTTTTTAAAGTAGTAGTTTTCAATAAATTAATAGTCTGAATTCCACATAATGAAACCCCTACAACAGCAGCAGAAGTCTACTTAATCTTTAACTGGCTGGCTTTAACAGACTATAATGAACCCAGACAAACATAAAAGTAAGTTACCACTTAGTAGGATATACAGGTATTGAACTATACTTATTGTTACGTTATTGGGACAGTTTATCATAATTTACATTTAAGGTCATATTGCCTAGCCCCAATTTAAATTATGATACGTTCTTAGAGAGAGAGGATGTATTCAATATTTACTATAAATAATGTACTGCCAATACAATGTGTGTTCATTTATTGCCATTATTTGTGATGAAAGTGCTAAATGTTTTTACTTTTTTTGTTTTTTGTGAATAACATCGAAGCGAAGTGGTTGCCATGGAAGCCAATGTAGCTGTAACTCTCTCCAATGTGTCAGTGCAGCCGAACAGGTTTTTTTGTGGAGACTTGAAGTCATTTTGAAAGATGATCTTGTGTTAAGCAGTTGTCTTTGTTAAGTATGAATGCATTAAGGGGGAGAATCCTACCCTTTTTATATACTATATACCTATTGTTATATGTCTAATGCTGCAGGTCCACTGCCACACAATGTGCTCCGCTCACTCAAATTCACCATGAGGCAGCATCACTTTGACAGTCACATAAAAGGCAAATGCCAGAGTAGGGAACTAAAGCGCACAGCCTGCTGCTGTGCAGACAAAGAATCAGATCCATTCAGATATTTGCAGCCAGGGGCAGAGCTTTAGAATAGATGACTGATCATTTTCCTCACCAAAGAGAGAGTTTCCAACCACAACAGACATTCCAGTAGACCGTGAAGCTCTGCTCCAGATGTAGCTTCTTAAATTCTTCTTGTGCAGAGTGATGGACATGGGTATCGAGGCTGGAGCAGACCAGGATACGTGTTTTACTTGTTTTACTGAAGTAAACACTCTTGTGAGGCCCTGACACTTGTTCCTGCTGTAAACAGGAAGCAGAGAGGATTCTGGAAATCTGGCTGCTTCTTTTCAGCTCATACATGTTTTCATCTCTTTTGGCTTGGCATGTATCATCATCACAGGAATCAATGTTGGTCAAGTTATGTGTATCGACTTTCGGCTGCAATTTCCAGTATTTACCTAAATTATGGCTCATTAGGGGGCAGTTAATCATAGATGATTGTATATTGACTTTATTTCCAGGATTAATAATCATGTATTTCAGCAATATTGTGTTTTGTATATTTTTAATTACTCTGAAAGTCCTGGTGTCGTATAAAATGTGCTTCATGCATCATCAGTTGCATCTGGGCAGCATGCACCCAACTAACAAAACTGTTAGATTAATAGTAGAAGACTTTAAAATGACCATTTTGGGGAGGAGGTGCCAGATGTGTTAGCATTTTTTATGGATGGATGTTTAGCTGAAAGTGTAATCCAGATGAGCCATCTTTATCTCAGTCATACTGGTGCTAAACATTCCTACAAATATTTAATATGCATTATATAACATTGTTTGTTTCAAAACAATGTGTCCAGTCAGAATGTTAGCTAACATGTGCAGTCAGTACAAACTGTACTTTCATTTACAAACTCTAGCAGAATGATCTATTAAAGGTGCCAAATTGTCAACCACTAATAGTGATATTAAAGAACTTTGTATCTTTGACACTGTTTGTGCTACAAAATGATCCCATTTTTAGCAACTCTTAGTTTTGCACCCTGAACACATTCAAAGTCAAAACATCAGTCAAAGCATGACTCATCCTTCCACACCTTCTCTGCTTGTTTCCATGGTCCAAGGTAAGAAATTGGCCAGAAAAATACACAGATTCATTTTCATGTCAGGAGCAAAAACATCCCTTATATGGTTGCACTCAGATCCCCCTTTTTCCCTTTATTTGGAATAGAAGAAAGTCACAGTAATTTGGAATACTAGAGGGCAAAACGGGCTGCATGTCTATCCAAAATAAACTTTGAGATTCCCAATTCCGCATTTCAGGCAACTGTGTGCATAGCAGAGTGGTTAGTCACTGCACAATTCACTATGTGTTGACACAGACAGACTTCTGTTTAATTTCACTTTTTTCCCCCAAAACCTCTTCCCTTTATTTTCCCACATATTGTTTCGTCTTAGTGTTGAAATGATGCCTTGTCAAGTTGGTGTAGGCTCGTGTGGGTAAGTACATAAATGGAAGTACAAAATAGTGTAATCCAATGCAAGAACACCACAAACTATGGAAATCAAAACCTCTGTGGTATAAATAAGTTGGTATGTATTATAGGGCTTGTTCGTATTATTGTGTCCACCCCTGTGTACATGCTTGTTAGAGATGGAGAGAGATCAGGAGAAGGAGAGCGCTAGCGTTAGACTCTGAGTGAGAGTCAACAAGAAAAGGGGCTGGCGTTTTCCCCAAGGACAACTGATAAACCGTTTGGCAGGAAAGGCCTTGCAAATGACTGCATTCCTTGTTAACCTTGTAAGGCTATTTTTACCACTAAAGGGCCTTTTGAGCGGACACCTTTTGTTCGCCCAGCAGTGCGAAACAGGAAAGACTGGTTTGCATTGTGACCCTCTGGGAGTTTGGCCCAAATCTCTGTCTCTCGTCACGATCCAACCATCCATCCTAATGTCAAGTTCTGTTTACGCAATGCATCTTCACAGCTCCCGACAGATGGACCCCGTAACCCCGCAGCACAGTTCACTGTAAAGTAATGCAAATATAAAGCTGAGGCTGTGCACATATTTCATGATAAAGATTGTAAGGAGTAAAGTTGGAGCTTTTCCCAGGCAATGTGCAAAATCTCTGCCTAAATAATGAAAGCTAACTCCCCACTCCTCTGTCAAAGGGATGTTTGCTTTCTGTATGTTTGTACATGTCTTTTATTGTGTTTTCAAGGGACATTCCAGCGGTCAAAAATCCCCTCTGACTGTCCCCAGGAGGTGAAAGGCCCTCAAACAGGCCGTCTTCCTGTAGCCTGACTAGAGTACATCGAGTGTGTGGTAGTGTTGTGAGCTGCAGCTCCTCAGGGATTCCTGGAAGTGAATGTGATCATGCCTTAAGAGGATTAAGAGGAGACCCTGGCTGTTTTGAGCCAGAGGTCAACATCGCTGTTATGGTGGGAATGACCTCGGCTGTCACCGCACATCTGTCAGTGGGTTAACATGCACTGAAGTGACCGAGTTACTGTCGGCATTCTGTAGGGATTTGATTTATTTTCTTCATGTAAATGAGAAACTTGATTTCTTAAATTAGAAACCTGATTAGCACAGCAAGGTTTCTCTTGGAGAAGACTGATTTCTTGGCAATGTTAAAGGGCAACCAACAAGGTTGTTACAAGATGTTTAAGAGGCCCACGTGCATGACAAAGCTTCAAACTGTTGCATATTTGGTGAAAGAAAGCCCAGGTTGTTTCTATGCATATACACATCTATAAATCCTTCTTGCCTTCATCTGGTTTCTCCCCATAGTCTGATTTCTTGTGTGCATGTAAATGTAGTCTCTGTGACTGTGCTCGCTCCACCAATGGCTGATCCAGTGATTTGTCTTTTTCTCTTCTCTCAGAGCCTGGATGAGCTGGACGATGACGACGCAGGGGAGAAGGACCGGAGGGAGGAGGAGGAGCTGGTTCAGGCCAACACTTTCCAGAACGAGGCCATGACAGCTGACCCCGCCACTGGCCACTTGATGGTAAGACGTGACATGACAGGAGGAAGGAGCAGAGAGCCGCACACTCATAGTATTTTCTCACATGCTGTACCACTGGAGCTATCTGACCATGTGGATAGTTTTGGTGATATTTGCCCAGATTTTGAGATGTGTCTCTGAGATGTCAGCCTCCACCTCAATATGTGTATTCCAGTCTGTATTTTCAGGCTCATATGGTGTTTTACTTTTCCTCCACACTTGACTCGAGCAGAATATTGTACAGATTGATACATCAGTGCTGCCAAACAGAGGCACTGTTGCTCAAGGAGACACCCAGAGAGCTCAGGAGCTGAGTTTCTGTGAGAAGCTGCAGTGATGCAAAACCAAAAGGTGTCTCTGCATTTCATCATCACTGTGAAATCAGCTAAAAGCAAAAAAGAAACGCCTATAAAATGCTGTTAAAATGCTACTTGGAGAGATGGTTCCTCTTAAGTTTGGAGCCTTTATTCCTAAAGCTGGTTGAACATACAGTGTGACATAAACTTGATATATTTTCAATGCAGCTACTGTTCATGAGCTTGTAACAGTAGTGTAATAGTAGTGTTGAGATGAATTGTCCATTAATTGATTATCTGATCGACTGAATCTACAAATATTTTGATCATCAATTAATCATTCAAGTCTTTTATCAAGCAGAAATAACAAATATTCACTGGTTCCAGCTTCTGAAATGTGAGGA
Organism: Enoplosus armatus; assembly: GCF_043641665.1. Classification (NCBI taxonomy): domain Eukaryota; kingdom Metazoa; phylum Chordata; class Actinopteri; order Centrarchiformes; family Enoplosidae; genus Enoplosus; species Enoplosus armatus. The sequence continues at coordinate 4,310,103 of NC_092201.1, read as the reverse complement.
TTTTCTCCTCAGTTTATGTTTAGTTGTCAGCCCCAAACATGAGCAGAAACAAAGCAGTGTCATTGACATCACTCACCGCTGAGTGTTTCTCTGCAGCCCACTTCCACAAAGTTCAGAACCACATTCATTAAACGTCATTTGAAAGCCAGTATTAGGATCTGCTTTGTGTTTAAGGTGTCTGGTTCTCAACAGTGTAAGTCAGAGACTTAATGTCTACAAAATGAGTCTTTTAATCTTGGCAAGTAATTTTGTGTTTATTTAATAAAAGTGAACCCATGCAGACACAGTCTGCTCTTCCTCCAAATCAGACCGGGAGGTGTCTGTAGAGTGAGGACATAAATTAATTAGTACAATTGAAACCAAATCAGAAATGACACGCTCGTAATTTGAATCTTTTTATTTTGTTGAGAACAGTAGCTCATATTCAGAAGTGCAGTGTATATAATTTCAAACTCACTTCAAATACACACAGAGGGATTTTCAATAAGACATTGAGCACACGAAGGATATGAAAAGCATCCAGCTGTGTAACTGAAACCTCCACTCTGTATTTCTGTAAAACATCATCAGATTGACAAGAAAATTGCCATTTGAAGAAATAAAAAATCCAACTCAAATGGCTCTGCCACTGAGTGACAACTCTTGCGGGTGTAGCTAGGAGTTGCGTTCCAGATGGATCGGCTGCTATGCATCAGCAGGCTTATTTTGTTTTGGGCTAGAACCGTCTGAGGCTGTTTACGCAAAGCGAGGGCTTGCGTATGAAATATGTACACAAACACCACACTAACAGGAAGATCGTGACAGCACCTGCTGAGATGTGGCCCGGACAAAAAATAAAAAGCAAAGTATTCAACTATTTATTTACATAAGGCAGTCTCCGCATAAACAAACAACCAGCAGTTCAGTAGAATCTGTTTTCTGCAGCTTTCCCACAATCATTTGAAACACAATATGTCCATTCATGCCTGCTGAATCTATTCTTACCACTACAACATGAGACCTAATGCAGACCAGATGTGGCTATGCAGAAACTAACCATTAGATGTCTCATTGTCATATAAAACTGACATTCATATTCTGCAGGGGGGGTCCTATGCCAGCTTGCTCATAAAGAGGGCAGACTGGGAGAAATAAAGAGCAGGAGAGATCCAGTGTGGTCAGCAGATTTACTACATAGCTGTCAGTTAGACATCAGTAAAGACAAAGCATCCCAAAAATGTGCTGTTGCCTCCAGGGCCTCATTTATCAACAGGAGACAAGCAATTGCCATGTCAGACCAGTTATGATATACAGTGTCCAGTCGGGCCTCTTAGCTGGTGTCAAGATATCTGGACAAAAAGTTCTTAAAAAGAAGCTTAGTTCAACTTCTGTTCGGAGCTGCAGGGCTGTTAACAGTCTCCCCAGATCTCAGAGCGTTTCCCAACCAAAACAAGCTGTAACTCTTCTGTGTTAGCTGCAGAAGACATAATGGAAACTCCACAAAGGGTCTTGGATGTGAAATATTTTATCAGATGTTTTAGATTCTGTAATGAAGTCCTTTTTTCCATCTCTTTCTGTGGACCTGTGTTCCATTTAAATGTGCGTATAGAGATGATGTGCGCTCTCTGTGTGTGTATTTGTGCACACATGTCTTCTCCGTGTGACAGGACACATGGATCTGATACGTGCAGGCTCAGTGATGGCCGATCAGAGAGGCCCTCTGCAGGCATGTGGTCCTGGTTATCGGGCCTTACCTCCCTCTGGTATGCAAGTCCAACAAGGAAACATGTTCCAGTGATCCAGCAGCCAGAACTATATGGAACATTCCTTGGGATCATCTGCATTTAATGTGGCGCCAGATCCACAACATAGCGGCTCAAGTCTTCTCTCTGACTCTCTCACATGGAAAGCACACACTGCTGACAATCTCCATCCAGCACTTTTTTAACAAGCCTCATTTGCATTTTTAATTAGCACCTTTCAGTCCAAAAAATGGTGCTGATGCTGAGCATCTTGTCTGAACAGCAGGGAAATGTTCACTACCCGTCACATGGCATTTCCAACCAGGAGCAGCAGCAAACTGAATTTCATCTGGTTGCCTGAAACAATATTTGATCACATTCACACCTCTGTTGACTCAAGATTTGAAGGATTGCTGTTATATAAGCCAACTAAACCACACCAATATTTATCTTTGACAGGGCAGCTACCAGCAAAAACACTTTAGCTAGTTGGAGAGAAACTAAACAACCAAGAGCCAATCAAACTTTATTTAGACATAATTTAAACATACAAGGAAAAATACCTTTGACCAACACACACGCAATAACCGAGCTGTACCAATCACAACAAGGGAAAGAGGTTAACATGACTTTCTGCAGCTGTTTACAGTGTCGTTTGCAGGTTAGTCTTGTTTTCATCTTCAGCCTTTCGATTCATGTTGCAGGTTGGCATTTTGACATCCATTTCTTCAGCCGACATCAAAGACAGCTCAGACAGCTGAGTGAGGTTGGCATCTTAATTAAAACGTGTGTGTGTGTGAGAGAGATGCAAAGCATCTCTGCTATAATAGCACAGCAGTAAAGTACAATAGGTGTTGAATGTTAGCCCGTAATTGTTATGACCAACATCTAGACGTCATATATAAGCAATAAGTGATGGGAAGACATTTCACGTTTTCATACACACATGTACAGGCCTTGCTGGTGGTCTTTCCCAGGATAGAGAGTTTCCAGTAGCCTAGTTTTGCTGGTTTATGTATTTGGCTTGCCTGCTTCTTCTAAATGCCAATCATGAATACTTGCTTGAAGAGCAACTCTCTCTCTCTTGAATTTATTGAATGCCTCCAGTAAAATTGTGATCTTTATCAGCTTTGTGCGGAGAAAAGCTCTGAGAGCTGCACCGTTGGCGGCTGGGTGGAAATCCAAAGATCACCTTTTCATGGACTGAGATGGCATTCCCTTAGAGATTTTTAAATTTAATGAGCTGTCATGACATAAATCATAGATCAAATCAAGCCGTAAATGTCCAAGCAAGACATTTGATTTATCACACATTCAAAGTGTTCCTTACAGATACACAGAAATGCACATCAAGTAGTAATCTGCTGGAGTTCAGTGATAAAGTACTTGTTTTATTGTTGATATTTGTCTCTGTATTCTTAGTAGCTCTGAGCGCTGCATCAGGGGCTTATGGGAGCTGTCAGCGCTGCTCAAGCATGATAAATAAAGTTACCCAAGCTTGTATCGTGTGCAATGAAGAAAGTCGTACATGAATTATGCTGACCGCGTCTCACAGATTCATATCCCAGACAGGAGGTGCACGCCGTGAAACTCTGCCAAAAGGTGCGGTAGTAATGTGGCAAGTCTGGGATGTTTTCTGTAAACACAATATGATTTCATTTTCGGCTACATATCAGCCACAGAGGGAAGTGGACGATCAGTTTATCCTAAGAGTCCCTTAGTAATAGAAGGAATAATAGCCTACTGTGAATAATTAAAACCTGTGTGATACTGTACTTATATACTGTGACTACTGTATGAGTGTCTCACATATTGCTTTAATTGATTACTTGTTGTATATATTGTTGTGACCTTAAGATAATAGATTATTTCAAAATTTCTGTTGTGAATTTTGTTGTTTACCAACCAAAAAAGGCAGAAGTTTTCAGCGTGGATTTGAATGGACTTGATGGAAAAATAAGAATTAGTGAGGGTGGAGCCCTGTTTGACAAATGAACGGCATTTTCTATTTATGTAGAGGAGGACATGTTGCCTCAGTGTAACTGGCTCAGACTAGTATGAGAAGTGCAAGTGATTATAAACAGATCAGATGTGGTGCTTTTATTTATGGCAGTGTTTCTGAAGTCAACGCAACTTCACACTGAAGAGGGTCTAGTGGCTAGAGGCCATTTACAACCCAATTAGCCTCTCTGCTCAGTCATTTCATACTGCCAGGTCAGCAGACACATACATTTAAACTCAGACAATCCTTCGATTAGTTGCTTCACCTTGTCAACCTGCACAATGAGACTTGCTCATGTATAGCTGATGTGGTCAGTCTGTGATTGCCTGTGGAGATATTTTACATTCTACTCTTATGCTGAGGTTTTGTTTACTTCCTGTTGTTGGAGAAATGCTGTGTCTTAACACCAGGATTTCATTTACACCGGTCCCAAAAGAGTATAAATTCTCATGCTATCCAGTGGATGCAGGAGATAAAACCTCTGCTTTAGCTTTACAGTCTATATATGTTTGACTGCACATATTACAATGTGCAAATGAGGATTGGCATAGCCTCCCGACGTCGGCTGACCTCTGTGACCTCCCCTCATATTGTTGTTTTGACTCATATTTCGACCTCAGAAAATAATCAGTCCAGTCCACTGACCCTTTGTCAGCAGGCCAACGGGCTCTGAATATGAAACTTGCTCATGCTGGATTGTGCAAAACAGATGTCTTTAAAATTTCTGGGTGAAATGTGAAAGCAAACAATTATTTCCTACATAGTTAGGTTTCCTGTTGGAAACCAGCAGGCTGGGTTTCCAGGTCACTTGTATATTCAAAGAATCCTGTTGGTTTATTCAAGTTACACTAGACTATGGAAGCAAGAGACTAAACACACATTTACATTTAGACAGCCTTTTTTATTCCTACACTGTGATCTGTATTGACTGGAGGATCTGTAAGAGGGAACCTGGGCTTACAACTGCTTTTGAAAACTATATGTATCTCAACTAAAAATGTTTTATATATGAGATTTGGTACTCCCTAATTATTTACTCTGGGACGGTGATGTAGTAGTACTGAAACGCCTAGTCGATCAACAGAAATCTCTGTATAAATGTGTAGTCATGACTGCAACTTCTCAAAACAGACAGAACAGAAGCAATTTTAAGAACCCTGGGAAATTTTCTGTCATTTAATGGACTAAACCATCAGTTAATTTAGACAATAATTGACACATCACTCAATAATGACAGAAAGGTTTACTAGCAGCCAGAGATGTGTGACACTGACCTTCTGACTTTGTCTTAATCCTTGTCCCTGTCTATAATCCCAGTGTGCTTAGTTTACTCTGTGTTAAACTTGAAATTGGAGCACAGTACAGTTGTAGAGTAGCACCATCTGCCTGCCTTCGACTAAATTCCTGATAAGACAGCATATCAGGTGCAGCCATAGCAGCTGTTGGATTACACCAAATCCTAGAAAATGAGTTTCCAAAACAAAATGCATCAAATTGCTCTTAAATCCAGGTGTTGCTTGAACCAGGCCTAATGCGCAGATGATATTATTTAGTGCATGACCTGCTGCTGCTGCAGACTGCCCTCTTACTGTCCTCCATCTTAGTAAATCTATCCAGGCCTGAGCCAGGGAAGAGATGAGGGCTGGGATTTCACCCACAGGTAATGGATGATATGTCACTGAGACGGAGAGGCTGGTGCATGCTAAGAGTCGGGCACAACGTTTCCCTTCACCTGTTAAAGCCAAGTTCTGACTGATAGATTGTAGTCGAGCCAAGGCTCCTCAATCAAACCGGGAACCCTTCACTGCACAAGACCTTAGGAAAGGGGAGATGCGTATTCATCTCACGGTGTCTGTGACACGTACCTCCATTTTTTGAGGGATGCGCTATTTTACCAAAGGCGACTTTATTGGAGCATGACTGTTGTATAGATCTAAACAACCTTTAGAACATACAATAATGGGAAAAGAAGATAAACATACACCTCCATGTTGCAAAACAAGATTGCCTTCCACAACTTGGGGCTATAGGGCTTCCACTGAACTATTAAATGCAACAAATCTCATCTATATATCAGCTCAACAGCTGCGATTCACAAACGTTCATACACAACCTAAAGGCTTTCTATAAATGCTGCTCCTGATAAATTCTCTTACTCTGGTGATGGGATTTTGTGTTTTTTCTTCTTTGGTGGACCAACACAACCCAAGGCACATGAACACAATAGATGATACCTAAAAACTCATTCTGCTATCCATTGTTTTTCTGAAATTAGAGCCTTAACCGCACTTCTCTAAAAATGTTTAAATCTTCAAAACATTGGCGATTGCAGTTAAGACACTTGAGTTATTGTTTTTGGACTGAAGGTGTTTCCTTTCCTTCTTGTTTCAGGAAACCCCCAGATCTGGGAGCGGCCGCCACAAGAGGTGAGACTCATTTTATTATCCTGACTCTGAGAGTGGAGTTTATCTGCTTCAGCATCACTAGTAATGTGTCAAGAGAAGGAGCAGAGGCCCGGGATGAGAAACAGCAGTTTGAGTCATTAATTACGAGAGCAGATTCTCTCTGAAATGGTCGGAGGGCCTTTTCCTGGTGTGTCACTGTTGATTTTCTTTCCCTTCCATGCTGCTCTTTTCATGCTTTTATGGCTCAAGAAAGATGACTGTTGATGACTGTTTTGAACAGTAGTTGACAGGACACCATCTGGGGCTCGGACACTTTGTTCAGACCATCACTTCACTGCCGTGAAGCTGGCTGTTGAAAGTAAATTGTTTGCTTTGAAAGGTTTTGAGTCTAGAACGTGTGGTTCAGTTCAGTCAAGATTGCTTTGGTATTTGATAAGGGGGCGTTCAAACTTTCAAACAGCCTCCGTAAAGGTTGATGTTTGGACAGACACCACCTTCTGGGCACATTTTGTTGTTTGGTTCATACTATTTATTGTTGATGTTTCGGCAGAGAGCTTTCATTGTGCAACTAATTTATTAGATTAATCCTCACAAAGCAGCCTGTGGCGGTGAAGTCCTTTGAGAAGCTCCAGTGTGTATTTATTTTACGTTATTTGCAACCAAACTGTGAAGTTGTGGCCAACCCCAACAGCCAAGTTCACCAGCTGACATTCAATCTGGCCATGCAATTATGGCTGCTGCTCTCATCAGCTGGCCCGGCTACACTTGGGCGCTCCGCAGTCCTGCAACGGATAACCTGCCAGGTGGTCTGGGCAGCACAAGATGGCTGATAGAGCACCTTTATAGATATAGTCTCTGTCTCTAATTTACTCCCTTTCTGTCAAGCCTCTCCTGTCTCTGTCACTTGATCTTTCAAGCCATTCCCCTGCACAGTTTGTCCCTGCTTTCCACAAAAACTTCTTTTAAAAACTCTTCTACAATGCAGCCAAGACACTAGATGCTCCATGTTATATTTGGGGATCAAATTCCATTCAAATATCAACCATTTAATATTGTCTGGCTTTTGGGCAGTTGAACATCTAACTTATTAGCTTGCATCCCAACGCTCCTTCTACCTTTCAAATGAAAAAACGAAACCTACTGTAGCTCATCTTGGGTAGTTCAGGGGGCCTGGGAGATTGGACCATTGAAAACAAAAAGCCAGCTCTGCCTATTTAGAAATCTTGAAATCTCAGCCGTCATATAGATAAAATAGGGGTGACTGGCATTGATCAGCTATACTTGCAAGCCCCCACCCATAAATTATGGTCATTTTGAGCTCAGAGACTTGGAGATCTTACTGATTACATCTTTAAAACGACTCTGAATGGATTTTGTCTCGATGTTTTCTTGCTATTTGAGGGAATAGCGTGTATCAGGGCGAGGCAGGGTGTTAATCAGATGGTTGAGTACTGTGTGTGTTGTGGTTCCCAGTGTGGTTTTGACTCATTCCACATTGACACTTGAGTTTGTGAGAGACGTTGTTATACCTTTGGCTGCTGCTGTTATAAGCTCTCCTGTCTGTGCTTTCTCCTTCCCACCTGCTGAGGCTCCCAAGAGTGTGTGATTGGCTCAGCCTCTCTCTCCCCCAGACCTCACCCTGCAGGGTGCTAATGGGCCACGGTGTGATATTTAGTATCGAGGCCATGGATGTTTAGGCTTGGCTTCAACACCTGCTGAGCACCCTAGAGTACTTGTGTGTGTGTTGTTTGTGCGTGTGTGTGTGTGTGCGACCAGGGAGATATCTCTGGAAACAAGATGACATGCATGGATATAGACACACAAGGCATGTCACTGTTTTGTGTTTGGCTCCTTTTAGGCATCATGGTGAGGGGATGTATTCGTTGTCACGCTTTGTAATATATATGTGTGTGTGTGTGTGTGTTCATGCACAAGTGTTTTGCATGTGTGTGTGTGCTCATGCTGATAAAGGAAGAGTGGCCTTGAATGAGAGAGACAAATAAAATGCACTTTATCTTGGCGTAGGCGAGCGCCAAGAAGAGCGTTTCAAGGACTCCCTCTTGATCAAAAGCGATGGCCGCCGCAATGTTTGGCTCTCTGTAAGAATGAGTGAAAATAAGCTGTTGGTTCTGTAAATGTCAAGGTACAGAAAACCACCGCCTCTGCTCGTGTATGAGAAATGGCACAGTAGCCTCAATAGAGAAAAGAAGAATGGCTGACTTGAGTGAAATAGATATAAAAGTTAATCCTGTGTTTACATCATGGGGCTCACGTATGTAGTTTGTCGCTTTTCATTAAGTCTTTATCCTGCATAAAGTCATGCTGGTTGATGTGAAAATGTACATTTTGAAATATTTGGTGGATTTTTATTTTGACTTCTCAGGTATTAAATTCACTAAATTAGCCAAAAAAGATATCCCTGCCGGGTTATTTAACCTATAAATGGTTTCATAATTGAATTTCCAGAATCAGAGCATCCTGGTAGACTAGTGGTTTGGATGCATACCATATAGCTACAGCCTCCCCGGTTCGATTCTGGCTGGGGACCCCTGTTGCATGTCACCCCCCTCTCTTCTGCCCATGTTTCCCGTCTGTCTCTGCACTGTCATGTATTCAGTAAAAGCTAAGAAAGCCAAAGAAGAAATAAAACATCTTCTATGTTGTGACCGTTTTTTACCACATTGTTCACTCCTGCCTCTCTAGTCTCAGAGTTAAAAGGACTTTGTAAAGTAGTCTAATAATGGGAACATCATATTTGGCAGATCCTGAAAAGAGTGCAGATGGTACATCAGAGTTATATTTGTCTTTGTCTTGCCAGCAGCTTTACTGTCTGTTTCAACTGTAGAAATATGCAGACAGCCCCCTTCAGACAATTCAATGAAGCCTACAAACGCCACAATAATTTGATTCTCTGGGAGATTTTATAAACCTGGCACTATCTGTTCCTACCAGAGAGTAGGAGTTGTTGTAGTCAGGAAGTACAGAGCCAGCAAGTCATTCCAAGTTTCAGTAGGTCAGTAAGAAAATAAACTGCACGTGAATATTATTTCACAGCTGCCCCAGAGTCCGTCTCTAAGCAGCGAGGAAGTGAACCGGAGATAAGGTTAATGTTCTGCTCGAGCTTCATACAAAAAACATTTTTTTCTCACCAGCTTAAGAACAGTGACGCACAAGTTGCCGCTGACATTCTTGAGCCCATTTGAAGTTGTAATATGTAAATTGTCTCTTAATCAGAATCCTTTTTGCACCAAAGTTTCAAACCCTCAACGGCCTTTTCTCCATTAATGTAATAAAAGGCAGAGGGGTGTTAATAATGCATGCCTAATTGAAAGGGCAAACACGCAGAAGATATTCCCACCTGCTCTTTTGATGATGGATGTGTCATCCCATTGAAGTTTAATAAAGTGGGCATGATTCATACCTTCAAACATCCTCAGTGTGGGTACAGCATTGGACACTTTGCATAGTGGAAATTGCCACAAAATTCACTGTTTTTACAACTTTCCTTTTCATGTGAATGTGTGAGTGTTCAAGTTGTGTTAGGTATTGTAGTTATGTTTTTCTGTGTGTGTTTGTAACAGCTCTGCAGGGCCGGGATCTGAGGAAGAGGTGGGTGGGAACAGCAGACAGCGACACAACCGTCACGGCAGAGATGGAGGAGCTGCAGCACCAGGAAGTTTGGAGAAAAGGATGGAGGAGCTGGAGAAGGTATGTCAGTGAAAATATGTTTAGTTTGACATTTTGGGAAATACACTTATTTACTTTCATGCAAAGAGTTAGATGAGAGGATCCATACTTTCTCATGTATGTACATTAACTATGGAGCTATAACCAGGAAGAGATTAGCTTAGTTTAGCATAAAGATTGGAAGCAGGGAGAAACAGCTCACTCTGAAACCAAGAAATATGCCTACCACCTCTTAAGCTCACTTATTAACACAGAAACAAACCAAATACATGCTGTGACTATGTCTCACAGATCAGTGGCGAAATAATACTTTTTTTATTTTGAGCCAGGCTAACTGTTTCCAGTCTATATGCTAAGTTAAGCTAATTGCCTGCTAGCTATAGCTCCATAGTTAATGCACAGACGTGAGAATAGAATCGAACTTCTCATCCAACTTTTGTCAAGATATAAAGATTCATACAAAAAGATGCCTCAAAAGTCAAATTTAAGAATATAGACTCAGTGGTAGCTACTGCCCTGACTTGTTCGACCATCAAGGTGTCTGTTACACACACGGAGATACACATGACATGAACTTTCAGTGGGTTTTCCTTCCTATACTTCCCTGAGTGCAACCAAGGCTAAATCGCCCCCAAGCCCCATGGAAATGTAAAATCATAGAGGAAGCATCGGCTTTAGGATTGACATCTGCCGTCGCTACCAAAGACTACTAACTTTTCAATACGCCCTCACTTTTGTAAGGGTCTGTCCAACAGTCTTTTGGCCAACTGAAAGCTTCCTCAGCTTCACTTTGTCAAGATGAATTTCCACTTTGAGTCCTTTGAGCGGCCGTCCAAGTTCTGATTTTCTGGCTGGAAACTGCGGCTCAGCACTGGCAGAAATTCTCCTCAGTGTTGTTGAAGAGATGACCTTTTACAGTGCAGATATGTCTTTCCCTCCTACGTCGTTCCTATCAGACACTCAACCCCTCACTGCTGCCACTGTAGAAAGTCAACTCGGAATCAAATGTCACTTGGGTGGCTTTCACAGGAAGACTTTTAAAGTAAGTACTGCTGTGACCTCGGTTCGTGCTAGGTTTTTGAGTCAAATGACTAAAAACACATTAAAAAGATTTCACACACTTATTTATGTGCTTTTTTATACAGGGGGAGGTGTGCATGACGGAGGTCTGTTCATATGAGGTTGCAGGTTACTTAGACATTACTGAAGTACAGAGATGTAATAAATATATACCTCTTCTCTAAAGTCAAGTAGGTGTCTTTGAGATGAGACTCTATACGACTTCAAAGCTGTAGCTATCTATAGTGCCAAGGTGAATAGAGTTTCAGTGGTGAGCGCATTTATGTCAGCTACATTATGCTTTGTGCCTTCTACTGTACCTGCCTGATTGGTTTCTATGGAAACAGTTTCATGCTTATCTGCAACAGAAAGAAAGTGAGAGTGGGAAGTGGAAATCCTGGTCTGATCTTCATTTCCATCATAAACACAAACAGCAGTTTTGACATTTCTGCTTGTCAAAACTTTATAGCATACAAACAGTCTCTCTCAGTATGGAACAATATCCATTTATTTGACAGTAGTTGTTGGAGGAGGCGAACAGGAACACAAAAGCACTGTGAAAAAGGAACTATTAAAGCGTTACGATTGTTACGGATTGCTGTTTTTGAAGAATATGTTGAATTAGGAAATAGAAGGGAAATTATATATTTGAGTCAAACACAAAACGTCAATGCTTTTTATTGACCAAGTCTTAACGCCTTTTAAAACAAGATGTTTTTGGAAGTAAAATGTGCTTTCAATAAAGTAGTCTCATCTCAGTAGGGTCTCGATTCTCAAGCTGTATCTTAATGTGGCAACAGATTAATACGCAGGCCTGGATATTTTCAAATGTTGAATCCAGCTGTTGTAGGTTTGGCACATCCAAGGCTTTCTAATGCTGGACAGTAGTAAAGATAAATACACATAGAATTATTAGAACAGTTGTATTTGAAATGTCTTCTATCATATATTCTTTTTTTGTGGCAGTTGTTCTGTTATCAGACGTGCATTCAACCTTTTTCCATGCATCAATCTACTGTCCCCTTCTGCTGGTCTTCTGGGTCCAGGTCCTGGTGGTCTGAGCAAAGTAGCTCAGATGCGCTTGTTTGTAGCTACTTCCTGTAGCTCCTCCTGGGGAATCCCAAGGATTTCCCAGGCCAGATGGGATATAAAGGGCATCCTAATCAGATGGCCACACCACCTTATCTGGGTCCTCTTAATACGATGGAGCAGCAATTCTCTTTTCTGATGTCCATGTCATGTCTCCAACTTCACAATGGAGAGAGCTGCATCTGCCAATTTTTTTTGTAACTTTGAGAAAACCCATCTACTTCTGTCACTTTTCATGTGTACAACACTATAAATGCCTTTCAGGAGAAGAGTGTCTAGTGTGCGCCCTTATCCCCATTTGTATGATTCATAACATCTCACCCCTCTCTATGAAGGCAGGTTTTTTTTATCCTGCCGTTGAGTGTGGCTATTCAGAACAGGTATAAACACTCACTGTATAAAGGCGACACTCCAGCCTTCACCCTCTCGTCAGGGTGAACCCCATCTGCAAAGAAAACGGCTTTGTCCTTTCAGTGGCCACCCAGAGCTCAGGACCATGCGGTGAGGGTTGAAGCATAGATCAACGGGTAAATTGAGAGCTTTACCTTCGTGCTCCACTTCCTCTTCACCACAACAGTCGGGTACAATGACCACTGCAGATGACAAGACCCGAGATACTTGAACTCCCCATCCCAACCCCAACCCCCAACGTATTTAACCTTTCAGGCTTCAAGTGCGAGTATTTTGCATCTGACAATTACCATTTCTCATAAAACTGAAGGAATTACAGGGCAGTTTTTTTGTCCCATAGAAATATGTATGAGCCTGTGTGTTTTCAGGAGCTGGCCAGAGAGCGTCAGGAGAACGGCAGGTTGCTGAAGGCCCACCAGGACAAAGATGACCTCATCGGGAAGCTGAAGGAGGAAATTGACTTGCTGAACAGAGTGAGTTCAGCCTACGTAATTTTCTGCTGTGATGTCTGATAATTTGAGTTCCTTTTGTGTTTTCATGTGTGGGTGGCTTGTGGGGGTTGTAAATCATCTGGCATTTTAGTGGAGTTGTGTGTAATAGCTGTGTGCTTTTCTACAATTATTTTCTTGCAGTCCATTAGGATTTGGACACCAACAAACCTCTATTTTCGGATTTACGCACAAGGCAACAGCAAATATTTGACTCCGATGCAATTTGCATTTTAAATACTATACAAAATCTCACCAGTGGTTTGATGACATTCAAGCCTCAAAAGTTTGGTCGGTGACATTGAAGTCTCGTTGATTTATCCACCAAAAACAGATTTGCTGCCTGCTGGATGAGAATTTCAGACGTGATTGCATGTCTCAAGCAAAGAGAAATACTTTTTTTTTTTTTTACCTTTTGTCAGCTTAAATTTGAGGGTATTTTCAGTCATATTGGACAAACATTGTTGTGGTCCTTATCTCAGAGGGTTTGGACAGATCGTTTTGTAGAATAAAGCAAAAAAGAAAGAGATCAATAAGTAAGAAATTGCGCAGTGGCAGCTGAAAATACTGCAATCTTCAACTACCACTCTTTTGATTTACTCTCAGGCAGAATGCTTTATGGTAGACTCCGTACAAGTCCAGCACTCAGAGTTCAAAAACCCTCCCGTTAAAACTTTCAAAGTGAATTTTAATCTCATACTTGATTTGAGAGCCACAGGCCAAACCTCATGATCACCAAATTCATCATCTTCAGCCAATCATTGTGGTATTGTCAATCTACCTCTGGTGTAAGAAAAATACTACAATCAGCCACAATTTAGAAGAATGTCTTTAGTTTTCAGCTGGAAATTAATTGAAAGGTTTCCCATGTTCACTACACACTGCAGGGTTGAGTTTGTTGATTACAGTTGATAGTAGATTTGTTTATGGACGGTGAGGACGTGTTCCTACCAATTTCAGGGAGCTGCAGAAACAGTCTTGACATTTTAACTTTAACACAGTGTTTCCGGAAAGGTCTCTGCAGTGATTCCAGGTTTGTGCGCTTTAATGATATTTGAGTTTAAAGTAATGAGTTTGATAAGGGGGATATCTGACCCGATGATATGGCAACCCTCAACTTCAAGCTGTTGAAGCTGGTTGGCTAACACAGCAGTGGTAGTAGAGTCGATATATACTTGGCGAGCTCAGCTAAAAAGAATGTTTTATAATCGATAAACGTGGTTAAGGTTCGGGGACGGCCGTTGTCATGTTTACGAAACAACGTTGACTCGCAGTTGGAAACGGGAAACAAGCAGCGGTCTCCTTTCAGATGTTTTGTTGACTCATCCACCCGGACCTCCTCCCCATGTGGCCACTCTTTAATAATGTCAGCTGACTTCCTCCTTTGCTCCCGTCATGATTGCAGTGGTCGCTAGATAGCTTTATCATTCTTCTTGGGAGGGCGGTCAAATTATGTACAATGCTTAGACGAGTGATGATACCTTTATGATTATTGTCAGAAGTTGTTTTGAGAGATCTTGCATCCCTCACACTCCGGAGCATTTCACACTGACGTGAACCCACTAGCAGGGGTCATGTGTGTTTTTAAGTTTGGCTTGCCCCCACAGGTCGGGGTCCTGTTTCCTCCTCACACTGTGGTCAGGGTTGAAAGGTCAGGGGACACTCATGTAAGCTTAGTATTCTTTATATTCAGCAGCCGGAGTGAAACCTCCCTGAACCCTGTGAACCCTCATCTCCCTCTCAACCCAGACAACAATCCCTCCTCAACTTGCTGCCTTTGCTCGTGTTTTCTGGGTCACCGAGGCTGGTGGTAAAATACATCTCTGTTTTGGCATCTGTGAAGGGAAATGTAGCGGGAGGGGATCGATCTGAAAGACTTTCATGTCTCAAATATTCAGAGAAAAGAGATCTTAGCGTTCCCCTGCGGAGCCAATCAAATCTAAACAGGAGATGAAGCTCTGCCAACAAATGCAGCTGTTAGCGATGTATGATTTTCATCAACTAGTCGAATGAATGTTCAGTTATTATCTTGACACTTCAATCATTATGAGACACACTACACAACACCGAGAGTGCAATATTGCAGGAGACATCAGGTTGATAGCATCACATGGACAGGAAGCTGGTCATAAGAGAACTGCTTTATGTAAGGACGCTCGACGTGGCCGATAGCCATCAGAAATGTCCCCGAGAGAGGCTCCCGCAAGGCCTGATGGGAGAGCAGGAGATAACAGCTGATCCAGTCTGTCGTCTCTGCTGTGGAAGATTGAACCCTCAGTCACCGTAGAAGTTTATTTGAGAGAGAAAGAAAAGATAAAGCTCAGCTGCTGGACGTATATCTCCCTCTTGATACACTTTGACGGGAGAATCCTGTCTTGTAGAAGCTGATGACATCTCCCATCTAGTGATAAAGCAAGTTGTAGATTTTGCATTTCCAATAACAGGATATAGAAGTTGATATGGCGAACTTGTTAGCAAACACATCCAGCAGATACGAAGCAACATTATCATTCATTTGTTTCTGTCCTCCTGGCGAATAGAAGTCCACCAACTCCTGAGGGAAACATCTGGCTCTTTAGCTGCTAAATGCTCCACGATGTTCACCAGCTAGTCTCTAACTGAGTCTGTCTGCTGTTTGGTGCTGAGCAGGTAGTGTACAGTGGGTTTTTAGAGCTTTTTTGGTGAAAACACCCAAAAGCCGGAGGCTAAACAATGAACTGAAACTCGCTATAAAGCTCAGTAAAGCTGAGGGGAGCTGCAGATTCAGGTGATAATTCTCTGTAGCCTCATCACTACGAGTGACCCCTTAAACATTGACACATTATTTATAAAAAAAATAAATGATCTTAGCTGCTTTAGGGTAACACATGAGAGTCCAGCTTATGTCTGTTGGATCTGAAACTAGCCTCTTTATCACTCTTCAGCAGAGACAACATGATGCGTAGAAACTCGTGACCTCCTTAGTTTGACTTTTTAAATCCCTCTAAATGCAGCTCGGCTCGTTCTCAGCAGCCGTGTGATCACGACCGGTGATGGAAGAAACCGAAAATGAGGAGTGTCACTTTGATGAGACGGCCCTGTGGCAACTGAGAGCCTCCCTCATTTGCAACTAATTGAAGCTGTTAATGTCTAATTTGTTGCTATCAAGGCAGCCTGGCTGGAGGGGGAAACCTGGCAGCAAGTAATGCTCGCTTTAACTCTCAGACTAACAACCTGACTGGGCCCTCAAAGGTAGAGAAGCAGGGCTGTGAATATTCGTGTGTTGAAGTCCAGAAAGATGCTAACCACAGACCTGTCGTTTGTGCCCTTTTCGCAGGACCTGGATGACATAGAAGATGAGAATGAGCAACTCAAACAGGAGAACAAGACTCTGCTGAAAGTGGTGGGTCAGCTGACGAGGTAGAACCACCACAAACACCCCAGTCTCCTCACTCCTGACCTCCTGCCCTGGGTCAAGTCCAGCAGTGTGGCCTTTTACCTGTTTGATTCTGTCTCTGTCTGTTAGAGGTGAAACTGTAAGGTCGTCCTCCGCCATCCCCCGAGGAGGATTTATTCCATTTGTTGTGAAAGCTGAGCGAACTAGGGGCTAAACGTTCTCCAGTCCTGACAGTCTCACAGGGATTGTCTGTCCTCGTATACATATTTAATGTAAATTTATTGTATATAGGCCATTTAGATTGTTCATTTTTTTTGATTTTTTTGATAAGGTCTTAAAAAGTAAAATGAATGTATGTGCTGCACAAACAAGCGCACACTTTTAACACTTGTTTAGATGTTTAAAACAAGTCTCAGCCACCCAGGTAAATTTAAAAAGATCTCCAGTGTTGCAACGCTTGAATTGTGTCTTTGAGTGCAGTTTCATCAGTGAACTTGTAACGATGGAGTTTCTGTCGAGGAACACTTGGACCAAATTCAACATAATTACTGCTACAGTACCATCAGCCAAAGTGGGCATACTGCCTTGCAATACATGTGAGATATTTTTTGAAGAAATAGTTTAAGCCTGGTGCTTTATTAATGAACATTAGTGCCAGATTTACTTTCTTCCAATCATTTCTTGCTACATTTTGAATCCCAACAGGGACAAACAAATCTGAATGAAGAATATTTTAAATACTTACAACACAAGCAAGACTTTATACCAATTATATGCTTTATGCATTTCAATGTTAACATCTGAGTATTACACTTGTCCTCCATGACATGTTTTAGGGTGAAACCCTCGCCTAGTGTATGTGGATTCTTTTTTTCTAATTCGTTTACAACGTATGTGTTTATTTGATAGATGTTTAGCTGCTCTGTTTATGGCATCTAAGATGTGTGGAGTGAGCTACAGTGCATTTTTGTATAATAACCAAATGAACTGAAGGAACATACTATTTGAAATGCATCTCTTTTGTTTACTCAAGGGAACAGGCTTGGCTGGTAGTGGCATTTAACTTTCTGTATTTAGATCATTTTTATTCCACTGAGGAGCCGCTCAGCGAGCTCCTGCGCTGTGGTGATTAATCTATAGGTTTTAGTCCATCGATGGATAACTCCTGCTTCCACATGCATTCACACATGTTGGGGTAAAGATCATCCCCTCGCAGACAGACATCACAGACCCCATCTCTCTTCCCATTACATTATGCATGTACAGAAGATTAAGACATTTAATAAAAGTTTGATTATCTCTCTCCTCAGTCGACTCGCTTGTGTTCATTAAGACTAATTTGATGTGATGATACCATGCCACTGAGTCGGTAATGCAATGTGACGGTGGCGGGGGGTTCAGTTCCTCCGCCTAGCTCTCAGCACACACACACACACACACACACACACACACACACACACACACACACACACATACACTCACGTTCATGATAATTCAACATGCCAATCACCAACATCCCTGCCTAAAGGCTGCCATCCTGGGACGTGAAACCTCCATCCACCCCACAGAACCTCTATTATCCTATTGAAGCGCATTAATTCCCCTCACCTTGTGACAGAGTCGGGAGGGAAGCGTCTATATAGGAAGCATATCAGGACTGACGTCAACTACATTTCCACATAATGGCCTCTTTCAGCTGCGAAGTGCTGGAGGCTCTCTCCGTAATCCCTATTAGCATTTTTATGAAAAGTTGTAGGATCTTTCATTCGGAACAGCCACAGAGGGCAAAGACGATTCATATCTGCCTCCAGTTTGTCACAAAAGGCTGCTCATTCGCTCTCACCAGCAACGTCAGACCTCCACTGAAGTTCAATCCTTTCCGTCTCATCACTCAGTGAATTATAGGTTTCGCTGCACGTGAACGTAGTTCGGATCTCTGTTTTTGCTTTGAAGCTTTGCAAGAAAATGTCGTCATGTCTTCGACCTTTTGATGAGTCCATGTTGTCATCTTATAGCAAGGTTAGAGAGAGAGCTGGTGTAAAACAAACAAAGTAATACTTTTAAAAAGTAAAGGCCAACAAAATTAAAAATCATCTGTTGGACATACCAGAGAGTCAGTAGCCTGTGGACATTGAAATGTTTCCTGACACATTTATATACCGTTTTTTGGACCAAGGAAATAAACTCAACAGTCACACAGAAAGGTAATCAAGATGGAGTCTAAAAATAAGTCAAGATTTCACTGCCAAATACCAACAACCAGGATTCCACCTGTTTTGCCAAATTGCAGTGATTTATTTGTTGATTTTTTTCTTAAGCATTTGGCAGCGCAAACGTACGTCTGTGTTCTTTCTAAATATATCTCTGCTGTTGATTGAACTACAGCTATTTATTGTACAATTTAAGCTTGTGACCAAATGTTGAATATTTGTCACCTGCACACTTTCCATAATGCCAACCTTTAGAAGAGAATTATTCAAGTTTGTAAATTGTGATCAGCCCGTGAAGGTTTAAACTGGATGTTTTTGTCTTTTACGCCACTTCTTGAATTTATTTTGTTATTGCTGTAACATAGTTTGTAGCGATGATCACGTGTCCAATCTGTGCGGCCGTGAAAAGTCACATCTGCCTCCACAAAGTGCGTTAGATCCTGAGAGGCTGATAGGGTTAGAGATGAGAAGCAGGCCTTATCCTGTCCTTGTAGAAACCCGGCCATATTTCATTATCAGTTGGTTTCATGCTCTTGGTTCTCCGGCCAATCGCCTCAATCTCCAGGGTCCCTGGTGCAGGGAAGCACTCATCCACACAGAGGAAGGCAGGGGTCAGGATGCCAGAAAGAGTGACAACGGATGGGTGGAACGATACTGGACATATTTGTGCAATTTCCGCTGCCGATTCCTTCTGCTCCACTTTATCACAGCAGCCCATTTTCTCAACCAGCAGCCTGAAAATGATTTGTGCCTACCCATGCACCTTTTATACCTCATTATCTCAAAACTAAGTGATGTCTGAGGTGACACTTTAAAGCCAGTCAAATTGAAGTGTCCTTGGTGATGGGAAATGATTACGTTCAGAACTTCCATCCCAACCTAATGTCACACTGTACTTCCAGCAGAAGGCCCAATCTCTCGCCGTCTCTTTCAAGTTAGTGAGATTTCTCTGTCACGCCACCATGAAAGTGCTTTTTTTGAAGTCATGCCGTGCGGGCACTCGGCCTCTGAAGACAAACAGCGCCGTGTTGGAGCTGGGACTGCAATAACAAGACTTCAGACGGCTCACATGCGCTTCCCTCAACACCTGGACCACATGCGGAGCTGCCCTTTGTTGAAATGCCCTGTAAAAGTCAATGGGATTCTAACGCAGTTCACAAAGTGAGAGGAATCAACTAATGGGAGTCCAAAGGCATGACATTTACCAAATGGCATAATTTGGCTCAGAGTAATGGCAAAGTTTTGTTTTCTTCTTTAGCTTCACCTCATGGCAGCTGTCAGAGGAAATATTGAAGCAGAGGATTTTGTTTTTATTCAAAATGGGTGCAGCTGGATAATGAAAATGCCTCTTAAAAGTGACCAAAACTCTAAATAAATGATAATAATAATACCAGTGAAAGGAAAATGACAATGTTATGCTGATAATGCTACATTATTACCCAGGAATGAATAGATTTAAACGCTATATTCCATTTTCAACCCATGTAGAAGACATTTTATTACATTTTTGACTAGTGATTATTACTTTATCCGGCAGCTATTACATTATCATCTGCTGTAAAGCATATCCGAACACTTTCTACTCATTCCATCTGGCCCATTTTATCACTGCAGCTGTCACCTAAATCACTCCCTCACCAAAATGACTTCTGTCTACCCCTCCACCCCTCACAACCCATTATCCTAAAAAAAGAGATCTATTTGAGATGGCACTACAAACCCATATTCTGCTCTGTCCTTTGGCCTGTTGGCTGGTGTTTCCGGTCTGGCTTTGTTTCATCTTCGGTCGTTAAGCGTTGGACCCACCTCTGTCCATTTTGTCCAGTGGATCTCTGTCCAGTTGACTGAAATAATGTAGTTCTTGGTGGTAATGTTATATCGTTTTTAGAAAACAGCACTGTTTTTACTGTATCTGTACAAAAATATTCTTAATTAGCCAGAAACACTCTTTGATTTGGACCTCAATATTCATGAGGAGGCTCCGCAGGCTGGAGAATAAACACATAGCACCCCCAGCTGACAGAGTGCGCAGGGGGCCGTGACTTTTCTCTGCATCTGGAAGTAACTAAAGACAAACTACAGCGGTGTAGAATAGTATTACACTAATATGTTGGTTTGCCTCTGTTTTGGGGTAACATTTGCTTTGTAGTGAATAGCGGATATTAGTTGGTATGTGTTATGCATGGGCCACACCACAGCTAATAGTCATGGCCAGACTAAGTTTCTATGGGGCCCCTTCCTTTTTGTTTAACATGAATTTATATAGGACACAGGGCCCTCTCGAATCTTTTGTGTTCATATACTGACTTTAAGGCCCCTAAAGGTCAAGGGCCCTCGTCGGTCATAGTCTGCAAACTTTTTCACATTTACAATTACATTTCCTTTCTACATTTCCTTTTACACATATTTCCACACATTTCTTTCTTAATAAAATAGTATCTTATCCAAAAGTAGGTTGATCGATACCTAAACTATCGGTACTTTCGATACCACGTCTTGCTTAGCATTAGAGTTCTGACACTAGCGTCATTAGGATTGCAACCAAGAAAAAAAATACTTTTACGTTTTAACATGCATGTAATTAAGTGCTTAACAGAGAATAGTAAAAAGAAATGCCTAATGTTCACCTATTAATGATACATTCACCTCATTAATCATGACACACCGCTCACCCCTCCATGATAGTACATTTTAATGATAAGAAATATTTGTATTGATGTTGTATTGATGATTCTGACCCAGGTATTACTTGGTATCCCCTCAAAGAGGTTTCAGTGGGGAGCTTTTGTGTCCTAGAATGGGCAGGATACCGCTGTAAGGGAATAATATACTTGTATGCCATATTTCATTTGACCTTTGCATAAAATATGACCTAAAGATAAAGTAATGTTGGTATTTGTACTGGATTTTGGATGTGGGTGCATTCTTTTCCCCCAGGCTAAGCAGTGCCCAGTCCATGAGCCCTGTGCCCAGAGGCAAACTACACAATTTACGTGAGGCACTTTTTTTTTTTTTTCTCCAATCTGTCACCTCTGAGGGAAACTGAATGCTGCAAATGCCACCGTCACCTTGAGACTCCGTCATGTGGAGGCAAACAACACGAATCTACATGCACGGTGATCAGTCTGATTAGCATGGGCTTCACATGGACGCTCCATTCGGTTTAAGCATGGCAAACCAGACCTGTTCAATTTGTTGTGCGCACACACACACACACACACACACTCACACACACACACACACACACACTCTCTCTCTTTTACACACACACCATACGGAAAGTGGTAAGCCTCCTCGCAGCAGAGGCAGAGGATGACAGACTTGAGTGGCTTGTTTCTCCGTTGGGAATTAAGTCATCTGTTCCCGAAGATCTCTTCCCGGCCTCTGGGGTGGGGGGGGGGGGGGTTGCCATGGCAACGGGACACGACGTGTGTATCCCAATCAATCTTTTCAAAAAATTGTGTCTGGTCGTCCAATCGCATCCATCTTAGAGGTATGCACCCCTCTCCACTGCATACACAAACACACACACACACACCTCCTCCTCTTTCTCAAAACACCCACTGACAACCACACACACACACACACACACACACTCACACAGAAAACATGTAAAACCATCACACTGTGTACAAAATGGCAAAGTATTGACTGCCAGATAGATGACTAACACTTACTATAAATGTTGATGACAGAGTGCTGCTCTACATTTGCCACCCACGGACTCTTAATGGTTGCTGGAAGCATTATCGATGCTTTATCTTGTCAATGCGCCGCCGTCATTTATTTGAACTGTACACAAGCATTTGTGCTCCAGAAACGAACTCGAGCCAGCGAGTCATCCTGAAGAAGATGGAGAGGACCCCCCCCCACTTCCCTGTCATGCCTCACTTCCTGCTCTCCTCCAGTGGGTGGCAGTGTTCCCAGCCTGGAGCAGATCAGTGTGATACCAAGAGGTAGCCTATCATGGCTCTGATGTGGGTTTTTTTTACAGGCTTATGTGCTCAGTGATCCTTGGAGACTGGCTCTCCTGGTGGAACACCCTCATAATGTATTAGGTAGGCAGAGGTTAGTATAGGTATGATGTGAAGTGTTATTTCATATTCCACCTGTGGTTTGTGGAGCTTCTTCTTAGCCGGCGCTGAGTGTTACATAACAGCCTGCATCCTCATGTTACTGTACGTAAATACTGATGGATTCATGGTGGAACGCAACACCCCTTTGATCCTGCGTGTGCTATCATCATAATCGCACTTATGACAGATCTTATTTATGACAGATTTGTAATTGACTTTGGTAATCAGGTTGCACAAGCTGAAAATGCTGTTCAGTTGTTGCTATTTCAATTGCATTTCTTGCTCATCCATTTTAATAAGCCCAAATCACAGAGGGAGCATGTGAATTTGAATGTTGTTGATGACTCACAAAGTCCATGCCAAGCAGAATAGGAGGCGGCTCTGGGGAGCATCAACGGCCTCTGAAGGTCACTCTACGCTGTTACCATGACAGTGCCGGCCTCCCTCTGAGAAGTTGTTGTGTTCGTGTTGCTGCGTGGCGTGATTTAAGAGGGGGACCTGCCTTGGGATGCGTGTGAAAACAACAACTCCTGCTTGGCACGTAAGCACACACAAACATGTGTGTCCCCCTCCCACCCTCCTCCTCCTCCTCCTCCTCATCAGCACTACCAAGTCAGCAGGGGAGAGGCAGAGGTGCATGTTCAGCCCTGAGCAGAGTCTCATTCTGAGCTTTCCCCTGGGAAGGACACACAAACATCATCAAGCGGGCTGTTGGAGAATCAAAAGTAATCTTTCTGGAGAATCCTGGGTGTGTGGAAGCCAAAGTGGCCGAAGTTTCACCTTTCTCTGCCATCCTGCAATATGTAAACAGAGTGTGAATACACTGTACAGATGGATTAGAGACACACATGCACTAATCGTCCATCTGTCATCTACACTTACTCGGAAAAATGGCTGTCAACCACTAAAAGATAGCCGTCTCCGTCCTCTTTGTCCTTCCATTCATCCGTCAGCCACCACCACCCGCAGCTACCTGCCCTATCTATGGAATATGTGCATCGCCAGACAGCTCGCAGGTGGTTTCTAGCTGAGTAGGAGGAGTGCAGGGTTCATCCATATATGCATGACCATACCCGTGGCAGCTCACTGGGGAGCTTACTTCATAGGAAGTCCTAACAAGGCAATTATCTCTGTTAGGTTTCATTTGACTCCAGCGAAAGGTGCACTGTCCTGGGGGGGTGGGGGTTGGACCTTGAATGCCGGGAAACCTGCCCTCAAGATTTGTTGCTCCTAGAGAGATTAATGTTCATGTTTAAAAGAGTACATGGATGGTTTTGAGTGTTTTAGCCCATTAACTGCAAATTGCATGTATTTTACATTTTGTCTGGCATGTTCCACACATGCAGAGACTTTAACCTTGCTTTATGAAGGCGATCCATCCATTTAACATATTGTTGCTTTGATTTTGTGTCAGAGTGTGGTCACCTTCACTTGGGAAATCAGTATTTAAGAAGCGCACCTGTTTTGAAGACTCATGTTTGGTGCCCCGGGATCAAAGATGTGATAATTGCCTGCTGTTAATAACTGAAAAGTTTTTGCACACCGGAAGCTCTTACAGACGGATGCTCCACATCAAAAACTCTTGCAAACCACTTGCACTCGCTTGATTTTATTCATCAAGTAATTCTTTTAAATTTCATTCATTCAGTTCATTCATTTTCATGAATGTCTGAGGACCAAAACCTTGGGTACAAGTGATGGACAGTGTTCAGGATTCTTTTGATAATCAGCATTTATGAGCTACATTTACAGCTTACATTTTTCTCCGTCCTCTTTGTCCTTCCATTCATCCTAAATGTCCTGATGATCAAACAACAACAAAAAAATTACGTTTCAAAAAGCAAAATGCGAATTTGGTTTCTTGTGACTTTCTTGTGAGCATCTCTGAGTTCTTGATAATACCTGCTTGCACCTCATTATGAATGCTTAATTAATACATTGTATGCAAAGGAAACTTTTTTCTGAACAGAAGGATTGTTCTTTCCACATTAAGCTGGACTCAGCAAGGTTTGATATTTTTCCTGTCTCTGCACTGCCAGCTTCTGTGCAGCTTTAATACCAACTGTCTAAATGCCTTCTTTCAAACTAAACTCTTGCCAACTGCTGCTGAATAAAATGAAATAAGTGTGTATCTGTGTGTGTGTGCGTGCGTGCTTGAGTCCAATACCTTGCTGTGATCCTCTTTCCTCTTTCCTATTTTTTGAGTTGCTTCACTGGAGCATTACGACACAGACACTCAGACACGCTATGCTGAGTGGGCCACCTGGAGCATCATGGGCAGGTGACACATGGCTGAAAAGGTCACTCTCCACGTGGTGCTACCCATGATGCCACACTAGCAGGAATCATCCACTGGGCGCATGATGGTATGGATCCAGGAAAAGCTGTACCTGGCTGGCATGAAGTGGCCTTCAGGAAGACACCTGAAATGTTGACCTTTAACACAAAGAAAAGCAAGACCGTCAGCTTAGTACGCCATTATCCTTCTTATTGTGCGACAGTCTGCGCATTAAGATTGTTTTTGTCAGATATGAGGGTCGCCTTGGCAGGCTCTTGATGTGTTCAGAACAATCTGACAATCTGGCTGTCACGTCGGATGTTAAAATCACCGCCAGTCCACAAGAGATCACTGTAACTTTGGCATCCATCAGCAGAAAAAAAAAGGTCATCTTGACTGGCGGACTGAAAGAGACAGAGAGGGAGCAAGAATAGACTGGAACAGCATATTTTGTACTCTAGTTTACATAATGGCTGGCTGTAAAGGGGATATTGTGGGAAACATTGTGAAACAGCAGTGCTCCAAAGCCATTAGTGATTAGATAAAGAGTGTAGATGGACTTGTAATGATGCTCTCTCGCATGTTCTCTCTCTTTATCTCTCGCCTCAGCCGGATGAAAGACAGCCTGAGCCTCACAAGGCCTTTGTTGTGGACATTATTTTACCCTTACCGGCACTGTATGGCCACTCCACCACCTGCAATTGCACCTGTCTGCTTTGATCACTGGATATTAGCAAGAAATAGGAACTTGAATAATGTAAGGGCTGAAATAGAGTGAAGGAGAGCTAGTTCAGGCACTTGCCAGATTTGACTGACATTAAGTAGCCCAAATAAGAGCCTCAAGCCTGCATAATCATCATAAAAGTGGCACCATTTTTTATTTTGGATGTCTGGAGATGTTTTTTTTGTCCACATCTTATGCAAGTCCAAGGATTTGCCTTCTGTTTTATTAGTATAATAAATCCAAGGCCAAATACATGAAACATGAAAATTCCAAACTTTTAGGAGCTGAATGAATAGTAACTTATAGATGTTATAAACTTTATGTAATTTGGTATTGTCTACCAGTCTCTGTGTGTTGAGCCTATTGAAACCAGTGCTAGTGCCCAGTGACAAGTCTGGCAACAACAACGTGTAAAGCACCTTTCCTGATGAGGCGGTCCTTTACAAGATGTCATGCCTGCTTAATTGCTCCGCCATGTTTTTTCTGGACCTGTAAACTGAGTTAACACTTGCCGCTACCACTGTTGCTTGTGTGGCATTTAATAAGTCTGAAGACGTCGCTGCTTCGGGACGGTTTTCCAGAGGAAATAACCGTCTTTGTGCGGCTCTCTCGGCTGCTGCTAACGGTTAGCTTCGCGGCTACACTGGTTAGCTAACATTACAACCGCTAGCTAGCTAACAAGCTAGTCGCCTCTAACGGTTAACTGTCAATGGCGCACTTCACGCCAGAAGCTGGAGGTTACCTGCCCTGCTGTAACTAATTCTTCCTGAAGGATTTATTAAGATGCCAACTACTTCACAACACAAAGGTAAGAATTTGCTGCTCGTGCTAACACTGTGAAGCTAATGTTTGTAAGCTAACTTATAAGGTTGCCTGTTTTATTGCTCATTTGTGCTCTGGTCCAGACATAAGCTAAGCTAGATGCTATCTACCTAAACACAGTATTTATTTGCATTGATTAACTGGTTATGTGAATTACTTTCTTGCAGTGGCTGAGCTTCTTTTCTTGTTGTTTGGCACTTTATGTGATGCTTTCATGCTGTTTATAAGTGGTAAAACAATTATCTGATACTCACTGAATAGTATTAGCATCCACCCAACAATGCATTGGTTTTAACATGAAATTTCTTTACAATACTGTAAGTTTTGCTGTACGATTTGGTGGGTTTTGCTGCAGATTGTCACCTTGTTTTGGGCTGTTTTCTATTAGTAATTCTACATTTCCTCTAAAACATGTCATAGTAGCAGAGCACATCATAAGGCACATTTACATGATCATAATCTTCAGGTTGGTGTTTATTATCACACTCCCACATCTGTGCCGTGCTGAGCTTGGTGTTTGCTTGCATGGAGTGACAAGATCAGAGCCATGACACTTAAATATCAGAATCAGAAATACTTCCCTGGGGGGAAATTATACAATATCAGCTCTACATATTCTGCATTTATATAAGATAATCTGCTCCTAATGAATTGGCTGACTGAGCTGTAAGTTTGTTAATCTAAAACCTTCTGAATTCTGTTTGAATTGCTGCAGTTATTATGTTGCACCACAGAGAGACAAACATCAACAGTTTAACTATTGATTTGAGACTGGTTTTCTGCATTTTCCTTTTGCAGTACCTCTCCTCGTCTGTGTGCTTTCACTTTCTTTTCTTCAATTTTCTTTCTCACTTCAGGTGTCAGTGTTATTCTCTCCAAAGTAAATCTCACTAACCTCTTCTCACCTGTCTCACAAATGTTGTCATTTTCAAAAATCACTGCTTTTCAAAAATGCATTTAAAATGTTCGTATCAGGACTTTCGTATGGGCTTTTGTGGGAGGTTGTCTGCTTGGACTTCTATTTCTTTAGCCAGTAAGACAGGGGAATGAAAAGATGTTGATCTTGAGCATCTGTGCGTTCTCAAAACACATTTGCTCTCCCTAATTAAAACGTCTGTAATTGAGAGGCATAATGTGATATTTGCTGCTAATTTGGTGCTTTATTTGCAACTGGAGCAATTGATGTGTGCAAATTATATTCTAGCTCTTAGTGAACTGCCTTGGGAGTCCCATAAAATAAAAGGGTGTGTATTTGCCAGTTGTTGGAAATGTAGAAAAGCTAGTACTATTTGGCTTATTACTGAAAATAGAAAACCACCCCTGGCCTACCAACATAAGCATTCCACCTTTTAAATGTGCTTAGTACGCAGAGAAGCCCTTTATTTCTGCGCTGCTTTATGTTGCTAATGGATGTTTTCAGGGTTTGGCAGTTCTTTCAATGTACTCCCCATGTAATGTCCATTATTTGTAGCTATAGCAATAGCAGCAGCCACTTTATCATGAGAAAAGGGGGTCAGCAGGATGTTCATTTAGCTCACACAGCCAAAGTGTTGGGCTGAACAAAGAGATGGAGTGCTTCACTTTCAAACTGTTTAGAGGAGGCTGCAAATTCGCAAGGGTACCTCCATTACTTTTAATCGTGTTAAGCAGGATTGCTGTGCATGCTGGGATACGCGTCTATAGGATCCGAGGACTGCACCGAAGTGAAATCTGTAGGATAAGCTCAGCTTGGAGTGCATGGGGAAAGAGACTCAGCTATAATGGCATTGTACAATGGCACCTAGCTGCAGGCGCAGGATAGCGAGAGTGGCTAATCACGTGTTGTGCTACAGTGGGTCCACTCACATCACATTTGCCTCAGTGGGTCTTCATCTGCCTTTCAAATGGTAAGCCTCTCTTAGCCTCTCTGTGTGAATGGGGGCTATAAACAGGCCTAGACCTGCCGAATAACCGACCTTCTCACATCTTTTCCACAACTTAACTGATCTTAAGACTAAAACAACTGTTTGATTTGCAGTCAAGTGAGGAAAATGTTTCAGCGGGGAAAGCCACTCGACCATGGGCTCCTTTCAGTATGCACTTCCAGCTGACAGGCTGATGAGCCGCAATCAGCCCTCCCACTCTGACTGGTCCATGCTGGGGCAATGATTGGTGAGTTATGGTGGACGAATAGTCAGCCTGGGCTGCTTAGAGCTAAATATGAGTATGTAAGTTTTGTTGTTCATTTGAAACAATGAAAACAATATATGGAAATATGGTTAGAAGATTATAAGCCGAGAGATCATTGCACAGCTGCTCATGACACTAGATGTTTAGCAGCACATACAGTATAGATTCTGGCATTAATAGTCACAATCATATTCTTGGATACAAAAGGTCACAAATGTCATGGACAGTTGCATGTATTGCATGCATTATAAAACAGAGCAGTGTATAATGTTCAGGAATAGGTATTGAATTCTTGACTCAGTCATTGTGTTGATTATGGGCCACCAGATGACAGCTTCATACACTTCAGCAGGCTAAGGAGTTAATATAGCAGCTAAAACATGCTTGTGTGGCAGCGCTTTGTGGCTGTAATTTCTACTTATTAAAATATTTGTCGAAACAACACATCCTTATTTCCTTAGGCCACCTCGCCAAATTGTTCATGACATTTCATAACCTGAGAGCTTAATTTTACAGCAGATACCCGTTCACCTTTTGGCTGTACTAAATTTCAATTTCCTTTTTTGTATCACTGTAATTTTTTAAAATAAGGGCTTAGGGCCTATCTGTTGGAAAATGGGCTGAAATGAGACATAGCTGTTATTTCAGTAGTAAATGACTACCGTAGCTGAGGCTGTTGTTCTCCTAAAAGCCTAACAGACATAATGTGCAAAGTAAAAATATTCTGGTAATGTCCCTCCTAATATAAAGCATAAGGAGAGGGAGGTTGTTTATAGTTAACAGAAAATGCACTTTAATGGTTAATGTAGTGAGTGTGTCATGAGATTTAAGATAGGACACTAATCATACTCCACCATATTCAACCTGAGATGCATCTTACAATCTAATGCAGTCAAAAACACGTATACTTACAGTATGTACTATACTTATAAAGACAGTACATATTGGATGTTTTTGGTGAGTCTGTGTTGATTATTTTGGGGCTGTACTTTAATGTTACTGTACTATATTGCATCATATGTCCCATGTGTGGATAGTAATGCAGTATCATGTACCAAAGCTTGTTTAATTGTGTAGTGAAACTTGATATACACATTTCTGCTATTACTAATTCACTAATTATTGCCTCCCGTATCTCCATACTTCAAAGATGGCCTCTTTCACTACCTCATGTTTCCCTTGGGAAGTAAACACTGTAGTATTAGAAAAAAACAGAAATCCCAAAACATCATAACTCTTGAATCTGACTCTCCTTACAACTGGCCAATCACAGCTAAATTTGTCAGATTGTTCACTGAAGTCGCACAGCCTCACCTCTGCCAACAAGACCATCATTTTTGTCCAAATATCTGAGAAAATCTGAGAGCTTCTTTAAGGCTTTGGGAGCTGCTCTTGAGGATGAAATGATATTGCAGATTCAGTGAAACTTTAGAGGACAAAGAACCAGTGAGATTGAACCCCAGTGAAAGAACGTAGTGTTGTAGTTGGCAAATTACTGAGTCTAATAACAAACATATCATCGTAAAATAAGTAATCTGCAGTCAGTATGACGGTTTACATTTGTCAGTAAAAGTAGTTTGCCAAATAATGTGGGATTTTTTGGCTTTTAAGAATCTGCAGTCTTGCACAGTGCTAAAGCCAGTAGCGTAAACACTTTGTGGAAGTTTAAAGCTGACATGACTCTTGACCTCCCATTTTCTCTGCTCCCGCTGTTGTGACACTCCGCCAAAACCTTTTTGAGGGAAGAAAGTTTTTGATTACAGCCTTTCGGGAGGATGACGGCTCTTCCTCTTAGTCTAACTTTTTCGCTTTCTGAAAACCATCAAGCTGAGCTACTTTCTCTGAGGTGGGGGAATCTCTTGACCATGACTGATAACCGTGGATGATCTGAGATGAAAATTATAGTGCAGAACCATCAGCCGTATCCAGCAGGATGGCGTGACAAAACCTTCCCTTTTTCAGAAAGTGGTGAAAAAAGTACCTATATTACATAGAAGTCTCTTGGTGTTATGTAATGAGCTAAATTATAGATAATACTGCCCAGGAAAATTATAGGGTGTCAGTCGCTCCTGTCATCTCTACTTAAACATCCTGTGATTAATTGTTCTGGCCCTGAGATCTGCTCTGATCCCTACAGGTGTGGATGGATCTGCTTTGCAATAGCGCTTTGTATTCTTCATGAGAACTTCATTGTTTTGCTCCAGTTTATTTGGAACACAGGTGGTAATCAAAACGTTAATTGCAGAGCGATACTTCATAATTACTCTACCTCCTTTTTGGATTTGTGATTTGCCTCAAAAATGTGCAACAAAAAGCATTTCTTTGTTATGTTAATGTGTGCTTAACTTTCTAAATAAATTAAAAGTAGCAGAAGAGATTCCAGCAACACTAGTGGGAATAATTCCCATTAAATAAGAAGTATTCAGATTTCAGTGCACCCTTCACCTGCCTCTCCGTGGCTTTTGCATACATTAAATGGAATAATGCATAAATTAATTATTCATACTTCAAGTGATCCACGTTCAAGTAGCATACAAACGCCTCTAATTCATATTTTATAGAAGGGCTAATAGTTGTGAAACAGAAAATTTCCTCTATCCTTGGAGTATCAGTAATTACATTAACCTTTTTTTTTCTTTGTCATTGTTTCTGAATGGCTCTCAATCAAGCATGTGGGTCGTTCCAACATTATGAATCACAGAGTAGGACAAAGTCAGCGGACAGTGTTAACAGATTGAACCGTTTTAAGGAGGAATAAAATAATAAAACGAAATCTTTTTAATAGTAAATGTTGATTGCCGTCTTTTGACACAGTGCAATTACACATCTAAAAAGACTGCTGGGATAACAATATGACTGAATGAGACTTTGTTTGAGTGCATTTGGAAAACATGGTTGTTTTTTCTCTGAAAGCTGTTAAAATGAAGTCAATATACGTTGGTAATATGGCAGTACATATTAGTCTCCAACAGCGTTTTTTTTTTTTTTTGTCTAGAACACCAGAATGTAGTAAAAATGTATGTAGAGAAAACTGTCTGAATTGTCAAGGTGATGTTATTCAATACGTCCTGAGATCCACAGGATGCTAGTCATTTGTTCCAGGCTGGGAGCTGTGGCTCTGTAACATGTTGTACCAGTAGCCTACAGCTGTGAGACTCCGCTTGCACTGACATCATGTGACAGCCTGACTAAAAATAACCCTCTCGACAACACACGATGAGGATGATACCCGGACTAAGAATAGGCCCACTGGAGGGACACGATATGATAGTAAATCATCAGTGAAGCAATGGCTGCAGTGTAAACGGAGAAACCTTTTAAATAATTTGGTCTTGAAACAGTGTGATATCAGCGAAGCCTGTGACAGAATAATTTGCTCGGTACATCTATTGCTTGGTATCTGTCAGGTATACATGCCGCTAATTGACTTGAGGAAGGAGCGGCAGCAAATGAATCTTGCTGTAACCTTGGAGAGCTGGGTAAACAAAGGCGGCTCACACAGCGACTTTTGGCATTTAAGTTCTGCTTTTATATGGTGATGTTCAGTGAGTGCAACAGTAGGATAAGATTCAAATACACCTCTCATTTCTGTGGTCAGCTATCTACCAATACAGAATGAAGGGAGGATCAAGTATCGGTCATCTTGATGTTGGAGTGAAGGGAGGAAACAAGGGGTTTGTGGTACTTTTTAAGATTGAGTAGATCTGTCCCCCCCCATCTGCTGTTAAGATCATAGCCATTGATACTGAGTTGGTGGACCCAGCTGTGGGGCAGTGCCTTTGCTCAAATTTGCAGAAATGTAATGTAGGCACTGCGACCTGATCCAGCCTGATGCCTCATTGCTTATTCAAGAAGGTTGAGTATGCTGGAGAGTTATAGTTATACATACTGAATGGAAAGAAGAATAGATGGACTTGCAGCTCCTGTTTTTGTTTATTCCCCCATGATACTTAAGCATTATACGTTATATAATAAATATATAGTCAACACATCCCTACAGTTAAGTTGACTTTCATGAACTTACTAAACCTCCTCCTCAGTTAATCTGCTGATTATTTTCTACATGAATCGATCGGTTCATAGATTGTCAGAAAACTGAAAAATGCTCATCACAAAGCCCAAAGTGATGTCTTCAAACCAATAGTCCAAAACCCAAATGTATACACATTATCATCATCATAAGACAAAGGACAGCAACCGTAAATGTTTTGCAGGATAAACTGTACAACTAAGACCTTTTTATGACTGTTTTCTCTTTATGCATTGACAATAACGTTGTATGATATATGAGATTGCATCTTTCTAAGACTTGAGGACCACCTTTTTTCTTTTCAAACACATCATATGGTATCCTCACTATGCGCATTGATTTATTTCATGTATGGGTTTGATTTGTTGCCCTTGGGTAAGCAGAGAAAAGATCTCATGTATCAAGGGCCATTTCACATGGGATTGACCCACCATGCAGCATATCAGTGTATCCAACATCAGCCAGGTAATATATTACCTTTAAGGCACTATATGAGGAGCTGGCTGCCCTGTCACTGGGAGGCAGACAGGCAGCCATCTTGGCTCCTATAAGAAGACGAGGTGCTCTCAGGCAAACATGCTAGCCCCATTTATCAAGCGCCTGAAAACTGACTGGGCTGACAGACGGGTCGATGTATGATCATACGATCACAGGTGTTATCGTGTGTTGGTGTGGGGGTGTCGGTGCATGGCTAGCCCAAACATCTCCGGGGCGAGTCGGGCGATAAGGCTGCTTGGAGGTCTGGATGCACAGATAAGAGGAAGTGTCTCTTTTTCTACTTGGATGACCCCTGAGAGGATCTGGGTTGCTGCAGTGAAGGACATTTCCTCATAACTGTTTACGTGATTTCATATATATGTATGTGGAGGATTTGAATTTCACATCACCTCAGTACGTTTTCCTTTTAATTTTCTAGATGACCTAAGCGTGCACGACTGCATGTCTTGAAATGTACACACCTCTAAGGATACCTGCTTCTCCGCATGTACATGATGGACTAGATATTATCACAGCTTCCCATTTAGTCAGCGATGCGCTTAGTGTATCCAGAGAATTACCTCACCATGTCTCGGCTTTAAGCTAATCTGCTGAACTCAATTTTGCCATAACAATAGAAACCATTAGCAGGCTCACTAGTGGTGAAAACATTACAGGATTTTTTCCCCCTCAGGATTCTTGGGTTAGTTAAATTCCAAAATTGCAGTCTTAGTCAGTTTATGAACATACAAGTTCATGTTTTATTTCCTAAACTAAATTTGAGTGGTTTTTGCTGTAATTGGATCTAACGATTATAGATTTTCATCCAATTAAGTCGTCATATAGAACTCTAGAAAAATAAGGTGACAATTGTGCATTTCCTCTGAGGATTTCCTAAAAAATTACAATGCAGACAGATACGACTTGTGAAGAGGTGGATTAGCAAGTCAACGAAGCTGCAGAGCGCTGCACCCTCATTGACCTGTTTCATAGCACAGCCACATCCTTCTAAAGCAGAACCTAATTTACTGGGAAATAACTGATGACCTCTGACAGTAATCATTGACAAGAGAGGAAGTGAATAGTGGAGAAGACAGTTAGGAGCACCTCTGTCAATTTTCGGTTCTCCTCGAATAACTACAGCATGCTGCCACTTTTCAACAAATGCAAAAGTTTGAATGCAAGTAATAACTTCACAAAGTAGCAGGTTCCACATCATGGCGTGCTGTGGAGGAACGTTATTGATCTCCCTCGCTGCTGTGATTGAGAATCACAGAAGGTGTGATTGAAAACGTTACATAAGAAATTTCTATCATTCAATACTGAATCGGAGCCCAGTGGCCCTCTAATTGCCATGTTTTCCGTGAATATGTGGTTGGAGGGTTTAAGTGATGGCCTGGTAGGTAAAATCAATATAAGAAGATTAGTCCATCCAGCAGCATACAAAACACTACTTAGAGCTGTTTACTCGCTTTACAGATCTGGAAAATTGGCGGACATGTCTGGGAGAGTTTAAGCTCTTAATTTGAATTTCAACAGGCCCATTACCCAGACTGCCTAATCAAAAACTTTGATTATGTCCAGTTTTAGCCAAAAGCCAAATTCTAATTAAATATTGACTGTAACATGACAGAGGAATATTTTTTAGGTTTGTTTATACAAGTATTCTTATTTCTTTCATTCTCATGAATTTTTTTTAGATGAGGAGCATTTACCCTGTGAGTCATCCTGCTGACTGCTGATGTGACTTATTATACAGCAGCACTGACAAGTCGATGACCGTTAGTTATACATGACATTTCCTCCAGAGTATGACTACGGTCTGGGATCTCTCAGACAGGCGGTGTCCATTTCCTGACGGTGGCGGTTGTTTTCTCTCCTCTCTTTCTCTTTTCTCTGCACTGACATCTTGAAATGTGTAATTTTTGGGAGGGGGAGCTTTCTCATTTCTATGCAGATTCATTTGGCGCCCTCGTGTCCTGTCACCTCTACTTGTCACCCAACTCGTCTGCTCTTCCCCGCTCCTGAGCATCATCATCTGCGGCGGGTCTGGCCTTGTCATCTGGCCGTTAACAATCAGAAGAGCTGACAGCCGCCCACCATTTACCCATCAGGCATTGCTCTACATACAGATGCATGGTTTGGAAGAAAGGTGTAACTTTAAGCTTGATCTACATGCACAACCACATCCAGGGGAGGATTACAATGTTTTATACCTCATGAGTAGGCTTCGACAGTTTGGAGTGGACACACTTATGCTGGTGATTTCTTTTGTCGTTCATTTGTGGAGAGTTTTCTAACTGTCTATTTCTCACAAAGAACATAAGATTGTTAAAATGTCTAGTGAGATTGCAGATCATAAACACAGTATGACGCTGCTTTGTGAGTCCCGAGTGGTGAGGAAAGGTTGGGCAGTCCTCTGATATATCGCACCCACTTTATGGTGAAGTAAGACAGAAGGTACAGGGTACAGCGCATTGTGTCATACCTTCCAGTATAGCTCTGTCAAACAAATCCTTGTGATATGATGGGTGTGTCACTTGCATTTTGTTGTACTTAATTCTTGATTGTTGGTGATGTGGTTGTGGATCACTCTACTGTTAAATTTCTGCCTTTCTTTGTGGTTGTATTTGTCTAACAGTTGCCACAGACACATTTCAAAAAGGATAACAAACGAAACTAACGAACCAAATCCTCTATCCTCACCTCAGGCGGCGAGTGTGAGTGGGTTAGGGGAAAATTGGGGGAGCTGGATGCAGGGATGACACCGTGGCGCATGAGTGTCACATCATCCATCAGTCTGTCACAGGCTGTCGCCCGGCTTCTCCCAGAGATGCTGTCGATCTGTAAACAAGAGAGAGAAACAGCAGGCTTCCTGGGGCGCAATGCGTGCAGACAGTCAGGGCAGGGCAGGGCGAGCCTCTCTCACTATGAATCACACACCGGCAGAGGGTTGATTTGACCAAAGCGGGGTTTTGATCCACACAGCCAGGTGTGGATGACTAATGCCTCTGAAGAATACTGCTTATAAGCAACCGGCTGTGTCGGAAGCATGAAAACAATCAATGGCCTTGTGACATTTTCTAATGAGGGAATAACATCGACTGGGAGAAACTGACAACAGGAGTTTTTCTGCTTCAGCACCCTGAAAAGAGCAGTCTGATTGGTTTGTTGGACTAAATAATTAGGAAGGGTATCCTCTGGTGTTTTTTAGTGTATTGTTTACAAGCCTGGGTACTTAAAAATATTAGTTTTTTTTAAGATAGTAGTTGACATTAGCCAGATGGATTTCATTGATTGGCACCAATGCTGTATGCCAGATCTCAGGTGTCTGTGAAGTAATTGGCTGCTGATGGCCACATTCAAAACCATCCCTGCACCCTTTCATCACTCACTTAGCCAAGCAGTAATCAGCTATGTGCTGTACGTTGGAAGGTGGGGGAAGGGACTCACTCAGTCCTTTATTGCCCTTCTAATTATTTTCCCCATCACATGATTAATATTGTCACTTTGATTTTGTTCTGAGCCCATGAGATGAGAGACTCTGTGACAGAGGACACTGCTCCTACAGCGAGGGGTCGGCCATGTTTGCTGCCCCGACGTTTCCGGGCCTCAGAGACACCTCTGTCCTCCAGGATGGGAGGACTCTGAGCCAGGCTTGTGGAGCTGGGCCTACCTCCTTGCCTGGTAGGGGCCGCTGGCTGGGACAGGGCCAGGGCCACAACTGGGGCCAAGCTATTTCTGAACAGTACCAGGGAGGATGCAGCTGGTGTTCCTGCTGTTGACAGTGTCAATGTGCCAGTGGAGCCCCTCCAGAACCAATGAGCTCTTTTATATCAAGACAAAACGCCATCAAGGCCAGTAATCACTGTACAACTCATGGCCAGAGCTTTGGCTGGGGACACGCAAGGACAAGAGGTTTTACTTTGGCAGGATTTTAAATTTAGGGCACACTGATAGACTGAGGCAGTGTTGGGCTTCACAAAAGTAAACACTGCTCAGACAATACGGTCCTCTACTGATTAGGTGAAGTTGACGATATGACTATCCTGAATAGCTTCATTGTAATCAAAACTGTCTCACTAAGCAACCTTATAATTACACTACATGGGTATTAATGTATTAATGCAAAAGTTTTAATTGCCCATAATGGTTTAAAAGCACTTTCAAAAGTGTTTCCACCCTGACAAGAACAAATTATGAAATTATTTTGTTACTATAATGACTGGATTATTGTAATATAAAAGAAACAAAGCTATGCTGGAGAGGACGATGACCTTTAAGTGATGAATAAAGAGAGATCACCACAGGGTGTGTGACTCACCAGTTGAAATTGCATAAAACAGTGACAATAAAGGTGTTAATGTAGTTAAGTTAATAAACAAAAAGTCATACTCCGTGTTACACCCTTTTCATCCAAGACTTCAATGTCAAAAGAAGCAAAAAAAATACTTGCTACACTTTTACCATCACTCTTATTTATTTATAAGATAAATTGTTCAGGTCAGGATTTAAGATTTATTATTTGAAGAAGCTAAAATTCTACTCCTACCATTGCTTTACACTGATAGTCGTGTTC